>NC_092095.1:66011793-66014293 GCF_045679555.1 Salvelinus alpinus | reverse complement strand
TGCTATAGCCTAGCTAGCTGACGCTGTGGGAGTACAGGCTTGCTATAGCCTAGCTAGCTGACACTGTGGGAGTACAGGCTTGCTATACCCTAGCTAGCTGACACTGTGGGAGTACAGGCTTGCTATAGCCTAGCTAGCTGACACTGTGGGAGTACAGGCTTGCTATAGCCTAGCTAGCTGACGCTGTGGGAGTACAGGCTTGCTATAGCCTAGCTAGCTGACGCTGTGGGAGTACAGGCTTGCTATAGCCTAGCTAGCTGACACTGTGGGAGTACAGGCTTGCTATAGCCTAGCTAGCTGACACTGTGGGAGTACAGGCTTGCTATAGCCTAGCTAGCTGACACTGTGGGAGTACAGGCTTGCTATAGCCTAGCTAGCTGACACTGTGGGAGTACAGGCTTGCTATAGCCTAGCTAGCTGACACTGTGGGAGTACAGGCTTGCTATAGCCTAGCTAGCTGACACTGTGGGAGTACAGGCTTGCTATAGCCTAGCTAGCTGACACTGTGGGGGTACAGGCTTGCTATAGCCTAGCTAGCTTAGCCATACGCCAGAATAGCGTGTGGGCCATGAGGAACAGAGTGACCACGGTACACCTGGGGCCTGAAGTCTGTCTTCAACACTAAACGGCAGGGCCTACAGGTCAAATAGCCAAGAAAAACTCCTGTCCCTCTACATTATGATTGGGAGTAATTACTATTCCCCTGACAATCAGAGACAGTAAAGAGGAGAGGGAAACACTACAGTCCTCCAGCCTGACTGTGTGGGATGGGGCAGACCATGGATATATTAAACCGTGTTGGAAACAGGGCTCACAGACATAGAAGGGGAACACAGGTACCAGAGAGACACAGGTGTAGGTGTTAAGAGGGCACAGATGTAGGTGTTAGAGGACACAGATGTAGGTGTTAGAGGACACAGGTACCAGAGAGACACAGGTGTAGGTGTTAAGAGGACACAGATGTAGGTGTTAAGAGGGCACAGATGTAGGTGTTAAGAGGGCACAGATGTAGGTGTTAAGAGGGCACAGATGTAGGTGTTAAGAGGGCACAGATGTAGGTGTTAAGAGGGCACAGATGTAGGTGTTAGAGGACACAGGTGTTAAGAGGACACAGGTGTTAAGAGTACACATGTGTTAAGAGGACACAGGTGTAGGTGTTAGAGGACACAGGTATTGAAGGACACAGATGTAGGTGTTAGAGGACACAGGTGTAGGTGTTAAAGGACACAGGTATTGGAGGACACAGATGTAGGTGTTAGAGGACACAGGTGTAGGTGTTAAAGGACACAGGTATTGGAGGACACAGATGTAGGTGTTAGAGTACACAGGTGTAGGTGTTAAAGGACACAGGTGTTAGAGGACACAGATGCACAACAATGTGGATTGCAAGCTGACAAAACACATGTAGTCAGCTTGCATTAGGATAAAGTAATCCTTCTAACCCCCCCCCCCCCCTTAAAAGAGTTAGATGCACTATTGTAAAGTGGTTGTTCCACTGGATATCATAAGGTGAATGCACCAATTTGTAAGTCGCTCTGGATAAGAGCGTCTGCTAAATGACTTAAATGTAAATGTAAATGTAGTGTACATCAGGTGGAAGAGTGAAGGTCCAGGATAGAGATGTAGACAACATGAAGGTCCAGGATAGAGATGTAAACAACACGAAGGTCCAGGATAGAGATGTAGACAACACGAAGGTCCAGGATAGAGATGTAGACAACACAAAGGTCCAGGATAGAGATGTAGACAACATGAAGGTCCAGGATAGAGATGTAGACAACACGAAGGTCCAGGATAGAGATGTAGACAACACGAAGGTCCAGGATAGAGATGTAGACAACATGAAGGTCCAGGATAGAGATGTAGACAACATGAAGGTCCAGGATAGAGATGTAGACAACACGAAGGTCCAGGATATAGATGTAGACAACATGAAGGTCCAGGATAAAGATGTAGACAACACGAAGGTCCAGGATAGAGATGTAGACAACACGAAAGTCCAGGATAGAGATGTAGACAACACGAAGGTCCAGGATAGAGATGTAGACAACATGAAGGTCCAGGATAGAGATGTAGACAACATGAAGGTCCAGGATAGAGATGTAGACAACATGAAGGTCCAGGATAGAGATGTAGACAACATGAAGGTCCAGGATAGAGATGTAGACAACACGAAGGTCCAGGATAGAGATGTATACAACACAAAGGTCCAGGATAGAGATGTAGACAACATGAAGGTCCAGGATAGAGATGTAGACAACACGAAGGTCCAGGATAAAGATGTAGACAACATGAAGGTCCAGCATAGAGATGTAGACAACATGAAGGTCCAGGATAGAGATGTAGACAACACGAAGGTCCAGGATAGAGATGTAGACAACACGAAGGTCCAGGATAGAGATGTAGACAACATGAAGGTCCAGGATAGAGATGTAGACAACATGAAGGTCCAGGATAGAGATGTAGACAACACGAAGGTCCAGGATAGAGTTGTAGACAA
>NC_092095.1:65914293-66006793 GCF_045679555.1 Salvelinus alpinus | reverse complement strand
AGGAAGAGATGGAGAGGAAGAGAGGGAGAGATGGAGAGGAAGAGAGGGAGAGAGGGAGAGCTGGAGAGGAAGAGAGGGAGAGATGGAGAGGGAGAGATGGAGAGGAAGAGAGGGAGAGAGGGAGAGGAAGAGAGGGAGAGCTGGAGAGGAAGAGAGGGAGAGCTGGAGAGGAAGAGAGGGAGAGCTGGAGAGGAAGAGAGGAAGAGATGGAGAGGAAGAGAGGGAGAGATGGAGAGGAAGAGAGGGAGAGAGGGAGAGCTGGAGAGGAAGAGAGGGAGAGATGGAGAGGGAGAGATGGAGAGGAAGAGAGGGAGAGAGGGAGAGCTGGAGAGGAAGAGAGGGAGAGATGGAGAGGAAGAGAGGGAGAGAGGGAGAGCTGGAGAGGAAGAGAGGGAGAGATGGAGAGGAAGAGAGGGAGAGATGAAGAGGAAGAGAGGGAGAGATGGAGAGGAAGAGAGGGAGAGATGGAGAGGAAGAGAGGGAGAGATGAAGAGGAAGAGAGGGAGAGATGGAGAGGAAGAGAGGGAGAGAGGGAGAGCTGGAGAGGAAGAGAGGAAGAGAGGGAGAGATGGAGAGGAAGAGAGGGAGAGAGGGCGAGATGGAGAGGAAGGATGTCACCTGTATCATTCAGATTGAGTAGTGAGGGAGCAGTGGTTATGAGCTGTGAGTCATTATCCTTACTGAGAAGTCCACTTGGTCTTCCTGGTGTTCCAGTCAGTCAAAAGTAGGAAGGTCATTATTACTGTAGGTATTAGTAGGCTGGTTATACTAACAGGTCAATATGTACCTTCTCATGTAGCTGTCCATTCATTACAACCAGTACCCATCACAACCACAATATAACTGTTGTTAATGGAATGAAAGGGAATATTCATCGAGACAAAGCTGCTGAATTTGGCAACTAAACTCACTGTTTTGGGGTTTAAATCAAAGTGCACAATCATTTTTCAGAGAGGCAAATCTGAGCCTTAAGTCTTTAAAACCAGTTTGGCCTTAAACACACAGTCTTCGATATGCTATTATTTTCACATCTTCACATGTGTCTGCTTTAATGTGGGTCAGTGCCTTGATCTGTTGTGTCTGTTTGTGGGGGAGTAAGAATCTCCTGGGCCTTCCATCCAATCTGAACATGGTCAGCCTTGGGACACCCCCCCAGTCCCACTCACACTCACACTCACACTCACACTCACACTCACACTCACACTCACACTCACACTCACACACACACAAACACAAACACAAACACAAACACACAAACACACACACACACACTAATGCCGTACCATGTTGGATGGCCGGCCGGTAGGGTAGTGGTGTTGTTCTCATTAAGTAAATGAGAGAAATAGAGAAGCAGATGGTGTTAGAGAGAAAAGACAGATAAGAAACACTTCCTGTTCCATTCCTCTGAATACCCTGGAGGACCTGCAGCTGTCTCTCTCTATAACCTTCTCCCTCTGTTCTCTCTCTCCCTCTGTTCTCTCTCTCCCTCTGTTCTCTCTCTCCCTCTCTCTCTCTCTCTCTCTCTCTCTACCTCCCCCTATCTCTCTCTCTCTAAATTACATTTAAGGGCTTTATTGACATGAGAAACATATGTTTACATTGCCAAGGCAAGTGAAAAAGACAATAAACAAAAAAGAAATAAACAACAACAAAAAATAACAGTAAACATTACACTTACAAAAGTTCCAAAAGAATAAAGACATTTCAAATGTCATATTATGTCAATGGACAGTGTTGTTATGATGTGAAAATAGTTCAAGTACAAAAGGGAAAATAATAAAACATAAATATGGGTTGTGAGAACAGAGGAAATAGATGAGATGAGAACAGAGAGAGATGGGATGAGAACAGAGGAGATAGATGGGGTGAGAACAGAGAGAGATGGGATGAGAACAGAGGAGATAGATGGGGTGAGAACAGAGGGGGTGAATCAGGGTGAGAACAGAGGAGAGAGATGGGGTGAGAACAGAGGGGGAGAATCGGGGTGAGAACAGAGGGGGAGAATCAGGGTGAGAACAGAGGGGGAGAATCGGGGTGAGAACAGAGGGGGAGAATCAGGGTGAGAACAGAGGGGGAGAATCGGGGTGAGAACAGAGGGGGAGAATCAGGGTGAGAACAGAGGGGGAGAATCGGGGTGAGAACAGAGGGGGAGAATCAGGGTGAGAACAGAGGGGGAGAATCAGGGTGAGAACAGAGGGGGAGAATCAGGGGGAGAAAAGAGGGGGAGAATCGAGGTGAGAACAGAGGGGGAGAATCGGGGTGAGAACAGAGGGGGAGTATCGGGGTGAGAACAGAGGGGGAGAATCGGGGTGAGAACAGAGGGGGAGTATCGGGGTGAGAACAGAGGGGGAGAATCAGGGTGAGAACAGAGGGGGAGAATCGGGGGTGAAAGTATGGTTAAACACAAGGAGAAAGAGGGGTGAGAACAGAGGGGGAGAATCAGGGGTGAAAGTATGGTTAAACACAAGGAGAAAGAGGGGTGAGAACAGAGGGGGAGTATCGGGGTGAGAACAGAGGGGGAGAATCAGGGTGAGAACAGAGGGGGAGAATCAGGGGTGAAAGTATGGTTAAACACAAGGAGAAAGAGGGGTGAGAACAGAGGGGGAGAATCGGGGTGAGAACAGAGGGGGAGAATCGGGGGTGAAAGTATGGTTAAACACAAGGAGAAAGAGGGAGGACATTTCTTTCTGTTTTACTTTTATATTTTGTGATTGTTGTTTCCACTGCTAGGTGTTATGACAGTGTTGTAGGAGCTGGAAACAGAACTATTCACTGCTAGGTGTTATGACAGTGCTGTAGGGGCTGGAAACAGAACTATTCACTGCTAGGTGTTATGACAGTGTTGTAGGGGCTGGAAACATAACTATTCACTGCTAGGTGTTATGACAGTGCTGTAGGGGCTGGAAACAGAACTATTCACTGCTAGGTGTTATGACAGTGTTGTAGGGGCTGGAAACAGAACTATTCACTGCTAGGTGTTATGACAGTGTTGTAGGGGCTGGAAACAGAACTATTCACTGCTAGGTGTTATGACAGTGTTGTAGGAGCTGGAAACAGAACTATTCACTGCTAGGTGTTATGACAGTGTTGTAGGGGCTGGAAACAGAACTATTCACTGCTAGGTGTTATGACAGTGCTGTAGGGGCTGGAAACAGAACTATTCACTGCTAGGTGTTATGACAGTGTTGTAGGGGCTGGAAACAGAACTATTCACTGCTAGGTGTTATGACAGTGTTGTAGGAGCTGGAAACAGAACTATTCACTGCTAGGTGTTATGACAGTGTTGTAGGGGCTGGAAACAGAACTATTCACTGCTAGGTGTTATGACAGTGTTGTAGGGGCTGGAAACAGAACTATTCACTGCTAGGTGTTATGACAGTGTTGTAGGAGCTGGAAACAGAACTATTCACTGCTAGGTGTTATGACAGTGTTGTAGGGGCTGGAAACAGAACTATTCACTGCTAGGTGTTATGACAGTGTTGTAGGGGCTGGAAACAGAACTATTCACTGCTAGGTGTTATGACAGTGTTGTAGGGGCTGGAAACAGAAC
This sequence comes from Salvelinus alpinus, assembly GCF_045679555.1. Lineage (NCBI taxonomy): Eukaryota > Metazoa > Chordata > Actinopteri > Salmoniformes > Salmonidae > Salvelinus > Salvelinus alpinus. The sequence continues at coordinate 66,003,243 of NC_092095.1, read as the reverse complement.
TATTCACTGCTAGGTGTTATGACAGTGTTGTAGGGGCTGGAAACAGAACTATTCACTGCTAGGTGTTATGACAGTGTTGTAGGGGCTGGAAACAGAACTATTCACTGCTAGGTGTTATGACAGTGCTGTAGGGGCTGGAAACAGAACTATTCACTGCTAGGTGTTATGACAGTGCTGTAGGAGCTGGAAACAGAACTATTCACTGCTAGGTGTTATGACAGTGTTGTAGGGGCTGGAAACAGAACTATTCACTGCTAGGTGTTATGACAGTGTTGTAGGAGCTGGAAACAGAACTATTCACTGCTAGGTGTTATGACAGTGTTGTAGGGGCTGGAAACAGAACTATTCACTGCTAGGTGTTATGACAGTGTTGTAGGGGCTGGAAACAGAACTATTCACTGCTAGGTGTTATGACAGTGTTGTAGGGGCTGGAAACAGAACTATTCACTGCTAGGTGTTATGACAGTGTTGTAGGGGCTGGAAACAGAACTATTCACTGCTAGGTGTTATGACAGTGCTGTAGGGGCTGGAAACAGAACTATTCACTGCTAGGTGTTATGACAGTGCTGTAGGAGCTGGAAACAGAACTATTCACTGCTAGGTGTTATTACAGTGCTGTAGGGGCTGGAAACAGAACTATCCACTGCTAGGTGTTATGACAGTGCTGTAGGGGCTGGAAACAGAACTATTCACTGCTAGGTGTTATGACAGTGTTGTAGGGGCTGGAAACAGAACTATTCACTGCTAGGTGTTATGACAGTGCTGTAGGAGCTGGAAACAGAACTATTCACTGCTAGGTGTTATGACAGTGCTGTAGGGGCTGGAAACAGAACTATTCACTGCTAGGTGTTATGACAGTGCTGTAGGAGCTGGAAACAGAACTATTCACTGCTAGGTGTTATTACAGTGCTGTAGGAGCTGGAAACAGAACTATTCACTGCTAGGTGTTATGACAGTGTTGTAGGGGCTGGAAACAGAACTATTCACTGCTAGGTGTTATGACAGTGCTGTAGGGGCTGGAAACAGAACTATTCACTGCTAGGTGTTATGACAGTGCTGTAGGAGCTGGAAACAGAACTATTCACTGCTAGGTGTTATGACAGTGCTGTAGGGGCTGGAAACAGAACTATTCACTTTTAGGTGTTATGACAGTGCTGTAGGGGCTGGAAACAGAACTATTCACTGCTAGGTGTTATGACAGTGCTGTAGGAGCTGGAAACAGAACTATTCACTGCTAGGTGTTATGACAGTGCTGTAGGAGCTGGAAACAGAACTATTCACTGCTAGGTGTTATGACAGTGCTGTAGGAGCTGGAAACAGAACTATTCACTGCTAGGTGTTATGACAGTGCTGTAGGAGCTGGAAACAGAACTATTCACTGCTAGGTGTTATGACAGTGCTGTAGGAGCTGGAAACAGAACTATTCACTGCTAGGTGTTATGACAGTGTTGTAGGAGCTGGAAACAGAACTATTCACTGCTAGGTGTTATGACAGTGTTGTAGGGGCTGGAAACAGAACTATTCACTGCTAGGTGTTATGACAGTGCTGTAGGAGCTGGAAACAGAACTATTCACTGCTAGGTGTTATGACAGTGTTGTAGGAGCTGGAAACAGAACTATTCACTGCTAGGTGTTATGACAGTGCTGTAGGAGCTGGAAACAGAACTATTCACTGCTAGGTGTTATGACAGTGTTGTAGGGGCTGGAAACAGAACTATTCACTGCTAGGTGTTATGACAGTGCTGTAGGAGCTGGAAACAGAACTATTCACTGCTAGGTGTTATGACAGTGTTGTAGGAGCTGGAAACAGAACTATTCACTGCTAGGTGTTATGACAGTGTTGTAGGAGCTGGAAACAGAACTATTCACTGCTAGGTGTTATTACAGTGCGGTAGGAGCTGGAAACAGAACTATTCACTGCTAGGTGTTATGACAGTGTTGTAGGGGCTGGAAACAGAACTATTCACTGCTAGGTGTTATGACAGTGCTGTAGGAGCTGGAAACAGAACTATTCACTGCTAGGTGTTATGACAGTGTTGTAGGGGCTGGAAACAGAACTATTCACTGCTAGGTGTTATTACAGTGCTGTAGGGGCTGGAAACAGAACTATTCACTGCTAGGTGTTATGACAGTGCTGTAGGGGATGGAAACAGAACTATTCACTGCTAGGTGTTATGACAGTGTTGTAGGAGCTGGAAACAGAACTATTCACTGCTAGGTGTTATTACAGTGTTGTAGGAGCTGGAAACAGAACTATTCACTGCTAGGTGTTATTACAGTGCTGTAGGGGCTGGGAACAGAACTATTCACTGCTAGGTGTTATGACAGTGCTGTAGGGGCTGGAAACAGAACTATTCACTGCTAGGTGTTATGACAGTGCTGTAGGGGCTGGAAACAGAACTATTCACTGCTAGGTGTTATGACAGTGCTGTAGGGGCTGGAAACAGAACTATTCACTGCTAGGTGTTATGACAGTGCTGTAGGGGCTGGAAACAGAACTATTCACTGCTAGGTGTTATGACAGTGCTGTAGGGGCTGGAAACAGAACTATTCACTGCTAGGTGTTATGACAGTGCTGTAGGGGCTGGAAACAGAACTATTCACTGCTAGGTGTTATGACAGTGCTGTAGGGGCTGGAAACAGAACTATTCACTGCTAGGTGTTATGACAGTGCTGTAGGGGCTGGAAACAGAACTATTCACTGCTAGGTGTTATGACAGTGCTGTAGGGGCTGGAAACAGAACTATTCACTGCTAGGTGTTATGACAGTGCTGTAGGGGCTGGAAACAGAACTATTCACTGCTAGGTGTTATGACAGTGCTGTAGGGGCTGGAAACAGAACTATTCACTGCTAGGTGTTATGACAGTGCTGTAGGGGCTGGAAACAGAACTATTCACTGCTAGGTGTTATGACAGTGTTGTAGGGGCTGGAAACAGAACTATTCACTGCTAGGTGTTATGACAGTGTTGTAGGGGCTGGAAACAGAACTATTCACTGCTAGGTGTTATGACAGTGTTGTAGGGGCTGGAAACAGAACTATTCACTGCTAGGTGTTATGACAGTGTTGTAGGGGCTGGAAACAGAACTATTCACTGCTAGGTGTTATGACAGTGTTGTAGGGGCTGGAAACAGAACTATTCACTGCTAGGTGTTATGACAGTGTTGTAGGGGCTGGAAACAGAACTATTCACTGCTAGGTGTTATGACAGTGTTGTAGGGGCTGGAAACAGAACTATTCACTGCTAGGTGTTATGACAGTGTTGTAGGAGCTGGAAACAGAACTATTCACTGCTAGGTGTTATTACAGTGCTGTAGGAGCTGGAAACAGAACTATTCACTGCTAGGTGTTATGACAGTGTTGTAGGGGCTGGAAACAGAACTATTCACTGCTAGGTGTTATGACAGTGCTGTAGGAGCTGGAAACAGAACTATTCACTGCTAGGTGTTATGACAGTGTTGTAGGGGCTGGAAACAGAACTATTCACTGCTAGGTGTTATTACAGTGCTGTAGGGGCTGGAAACAGAACTATTCACTGCTAGGTGTTATGACAGTGCTGTAGGGGCTGGAAACAGAACTATTCACTGCTAGGTGTTATGACAGTGCTGTAGGGGCTGGAAACAGAACTATTCACTGCTAGGTGTTATGACAGTGCTGTAGGGGCTGGAAACAGAACTATTCACTGCTAGGTGTTATGACAGTGTTGTAGGAGCTGGAAACAGAACTATTCACTGCTAGGTGTTATGACAGTGCTGTAGGGGCTGGAAACAGAACTATTCACTGCTAGGTGTTATTACAGTGCTGTAGGAGCTGGAAACAGAACTATTCACTGCTAGGTGTTATGACAGTGCTGTAGGGTCTGGAAACAGAACTATTCACTGCTAGGTGTTATGACAGTGCTGTAGGGTCTGGAAACAGAACTATTCACTGCTAGGTGTTATGACAGTGCTGTAGGAGCTGGAAACAGAACTATCCACTGCTAGGTGTTATGACAGTGCTGTAGGGTCTGGAAACAGAACTATTCACTGCTAGGTGTTATGACAGTGCTGTAGGAGCTGGAAACAGAACTATTCACTGCTAGGTGTTATGACAGTGCTGTAGGAGCTGGAAACAGAACTATTCACTGCTAGGTGTTATGACAGTGCTGTAGGGGCTGGAAACAGAACTATTCACTGCTAGGTGTTATGACAGTGCTGTAGGGGCTGGAAACAGAACTATTCACTGCTAGGTGTTATGACAGTGCTGTAGGGGCTGGAAACAGAACTATTCACTGCTAGGTGTTATGACAGTGCTGTAGGGGCTGGAAACAGAACTATTCACTGCTAGGTGTTATGACAGTGCTGTAGGGGCTGGAAACAGAACTATTCACTGCTAGGTGTTATGACAGTGCTGTAGGGGCTGGAAACAGAACTATTCACTGCTAGGTGTTATGACAGTGCTGTAGGGTCTGGAAACAGAACTATTCACTGCTGCTGAGAACGCAACCAATATACTGACTTGACTTTGAAAGGGAAAGAGAGGGGAGAGGATGACACATAGCATTGGTGTTAACGTGGCATGTGAAGAACTATAGCACAGGAAATATCTGTAGTGGTAGTGGGTGGTCAAATAGCCAGACCCACTCTGTGTCCAGCTGTAGGAACATGTACTGATCTCAGACCTGTCCGGTAATAACTGGGACCCTCTCAGTGTCCAGCTGTAGGAACATGTACTGATCTCAGACCTGTCCGGTAATAACTGGGACCCTCTCAGTGTCCAGCTGTAGGAACATGTACTGATCTCAGACCTGTCCAGTAATAACTGGGACCCTCTCAGTGTCCAGCTGTAGGAACATGTACTGATCTCAGACCTGTCCGGTAATAACTGGGACCCTCTCAGTGTCCAGCTGTAGGAACATGTACTGATCTCAGACCTGTCCAGTAATAACTGGGACCCTCTCAGTGTCCAGCTGTAGGAACATGTACTGATCTCAGACCTGTCCAGTAATAACTGGGACCCTCTCAGTGTCCAGCTGTAGGAACATGTACTGATCTCAGACCTGTCCGGTAATAACTGGGACCCTCTCAGTGTCCAACTGTAGGAACATGTACTAATCTCAGACCTGTCCAGTAATAACTGGGGGTTATAAAAAGGGAATTTTGAGTCCTTGAGACAATGGTGGGAGGTTGGGAAGGCTCAAATACGATTGTTTTGTCAACAGTATACTGCTCTGTCTCGTATTGAAGTTAAAGAGACTACTAGGGCCCTTGAACAGGACATCATATCTATTGAATTGAAGATGGTCACTCAGAATGACCCCGGACTAGTCATGAACTTACAGGACAAGAGACATGAACTGAGGTCGTTTCTACATGAAAGAGTGAAGGTTGCCTTGATTAGGTCTCGTTTCGCTTCCCTCAAGGATATGGATGCTCCTAGCGCTTTTTTTTATACCTAGAACAGTCGACATTGCAACGCAAACAGATGGTCTGCCTTCGTCTCCCTGATGGGAAGGTGACCACGGATGACAGTGGAATGCGCCAATATGCCGTGGATTTCTACTCTGCCCTCTATAAGGCGGAGGATTGTGATTCTCTGTGTACCTAACAGCTGTTACATGGACTTCCTCAATTGAGTCCTGAGCAGAGAGCTGCTTTGGACTCTGATATTAGTCTTCAGATAGGGTCCACTCCACGGTTACCAGGGGGCTTCAGATAGGGTCCACTCCACGGTTACCAGGGGGCTTCAGATAGGGTCCACTCCACGGTTACCAGGGGGCTTCAGATAGGGTCCACTCCACGGTTACCAGGGGGCTTCAGATAGGGTCCACTCCACGGTTACCAGGGGGGCTTCAGATAGGGTCCACTCCACGGTTACCAGGGGGCTTCAGATAGGGTCCACTCCACAGTTACCAGGGGGCTTCAGATAGAGTCCACTCCACGGTTACCAGGGGGGCTTCAGATAGAGTCCACTCCACGGTTACCAGGGGGATTCAGATAGGGTCCACTCCAAAGTTACCAGGGGGCTTCAGATAGGGTCCACTCCACGGTTACCAGGGGGGCTTCAGATAGGGTCCACTCCACGGTTACCAGGGGGCTTCAGATAGGGTCCACTCCACGGTTACCAGGGGGCTTCAGATAGGGTCCACTCCACGGTTACCAGGGGGCTTCAGATAGGGTCCACTCCACAGTTACCAGGGGGCTTCAGATAGGGTCCACTCCACAGTTACCAGGGGGCTTCAGATAGGGTCCACTCCACGGTTACCAGGGGGCTTCAGATAGGGTCCACTCCAAAGTTACCAGGGTGCTTCAGATAGGGTCCACTCCAAAGTTACCAGGGGGCTTCAGATAGGGTCCACTCCAAAGTTACCAGGGGGGCTTCAGATAGGGTCCACTCCAAAGTTACCAGGGGGGCTTCAGATAGGGTCCACCCCACGGTTACCAGGGGCTTCAGATAGGGTCCACTCCACGGTTACCAGGGGAGCTTCAGATAGGGTCCACTCCACGGTTACCAGGGGGCTTCAGATAGGGTCCACTCCACGGTTACCAGGGGGCTTCAGATAGGGTCCACTCCAAAGTTACCAGGGGGCTTCAGATAGGGTCCACTCCAAAGTTACCAGGGGGCTTCAGATAGGGTCCACTCCAAAGTTACCAGGTGGCTTCAGATAGGGTCCACTCCACGGTTACCTGGGGGCTTCAGATAGGGTCCACTCCAAAGTTACCAGGGGGCTTCAGATAGGGTCCACTCCACAGTTACCAGGGGGCTTCAGATAGGGTCCACTCCACGGTTACCAGGGGGCTTCAGATAGGGTCCACTCCACGGTTACCAGGGGGCTTCAGATAGGGTCCACTCCACGGTTACCAGGGGGCTTCAGATAGGGTCCACTCCACGGTTACCAGGGGGCTTCAGATAGAGTCCACTCCACGGTTACCAGGGGGGCTTCAGATAGAGTCCACTCCACGGTTACCAGGGGGATTCAGATAGGCTCCACTCCAAAGTTACCAGGGGGCTTCAGATAGGGTCCACTCCACGGTTACCAGGGGGGCTTCAGACAGGGTCCACTCCACGGTTACCAGGGGGCTTCAGATAGGGTCCACTCCACGGTTACCAGGGGGCTTCAGATAGGGTCCACTCCACGGTTACCAGGGGGCTTCAGATAGGGTCCACTCCACAGTTACCAGGGGGCTTCAGATAGGGTCCACTCCACAGTTACCAGGGGGCTTCAGATAGGGTCCACTCCACGGTTACCAGGGTGCTTCAGATAGGGTCCACTCCAAAGTTACCAGGGGGCTTCAGATAGGGTCCACTCCAAAGTTACCAGGGGGCTTCAGATAGGGTCCACTCCAAAGTTACCAGGGGGGCTTCAGATAGGGTCCACCCCACGGTTACCAGGGGCTTCAGATAGGGTCCACTCCACGGTTACCAGGGGAGCTTCAGATAGGGTCCACTCCACGGTTACCAGGGGGCTTCAAACAGGGTCCACTCCACGGTTACCAGGGGGCTTCAGATAGGGTCCACTCCAAAGTTACCAGGGGGCTTCAGATAGGGTCCACTCCAAAGTTACCAGGGGGCTTCAGATAGGGTCCACTCCAAAGTTACCAGGGGGCTTCAGATAGGGTCCACTCCAAAGTTACCAGGGGGCTTCAGATAGGGTCCACTCCAAAGTTACCAGGGGGCTTCAGATAGGGTCCACTCCACGGTTACCTGGGGGCTTCAGATAGGGTCCACTCCAAAGTTACCAGGGGGCTTCAGATAGGGTCCACTCCAAAGTTACCAGGGGGCTTCAGATAAGGTCCACTCCACGGTTACCAGGGGGCTTCAGATAGGGTCCACTCCACGGTTACCAGGGGGCTTCAGATAGGGTCCACTCCAAATTTACCAGGGGAGCTTCAGATAGGGTCCACTCCACGGTTACCAGGGGGCTTCAGATAGGGTCCACCCCACGGTTACCAGGGGGCTTCAGATAGGGTCCACTCCACGGTTACCAGGGGGCTTCAGACAGGGTCCACCCCACGGTTACAAGAGGGCTTCAGATAGGGTCCACCCCACGGTTACCAGGGGGCTTCAGATAGGGTCCACTCCACGGTTACCAGGGGGCTTCAGATAGGGTCCACTCCACAGTTACCAGGGGGATTCAGATAGGGTCCACTCCACGGTTACCAGAGGGATTCAGATAGGGTCCACTCCACGGTTACCAGAGGGATTCAGATAGGGTCCACTCCATGGTTACCAGGGGGCTTCAGATAGGGTCCACTCCACGGTTACCAGGGGGCTTCAGATAGGGTCCACTCCAAAGTTACCAGGGGAGCTTCAGATAGGGTCCACTCCACGGTTACCAGGGGGCTTCAGATAGGGTCCACCCCACGGTTACCAGAGGGCTTCAGATAGGGTCCACTCCACGGTTACCAGGGGGCTTCAGACAGGGTCCACCCCACGGTTACAAGAGGGCTTCAGATAGGGTCCACCCCACGGTTACCAGGGGGCTTCAGATAGGGTCCACTCCACGGTTACCAGGGGGCTTCAGATAGGGTCCACTCCACAGTTACCAGGGGGATTCAGATAGGGTCCACTCCACGGTTACCAGAGGGATTCAGATAGGGTCCACTCCACGGTTACCAGAGGGATTCAGATAGGGTCCACTCCATGGTTACCAGGGGGCTTCAGATAGGGTCCACTCCACGGTTACCAGGGGGCTTCAGATAGGGTCCACCCCACGGTTACCAGGGGCTTCAGATAGGGTCCACTTCACGGTTACCAGGGGATCTTCAGATAGGGTCCACTCCACGGTTACCAGGGGGCTTCAGATAGGGTCCACTCCACGGTTACCAGGGGAGCTTCAGATAGGGTCCACTCCACGGTTACCAGGGGGCTTCAGATAGGGTCCACTCCACGGTTACCAGGGGGCTTCAGATAAGGTCCACTCCATGGTTACCAGGGGGCTTCAGATAGGGTCCACCCCACGGTTACCAGGGGGCTTCAGATAGGGTCCACTCCACGGTTACCAGGGGGCTTCAGATAGGGTCCACTCCACAGTTACCAGGGGGATTCAGATAGGGTCCACTCCACGGTTACCAGAGGGATTCAGATAGGGTCCACTCCACGGTTACCAGAGGGATTCAGATAGGGTCCACTCCATGGTTACCAGGGGGCTTCAGATAGGGTCCTCCCCACGGTTACCAGAGGGATTCAGATAGGGTCCACTCCAAAGTTACCAGGGGGCTTCAGATAGGGTCCACTCCACGGTTACCAGAGGGCTTCAGATAGGGTCCACTCCACGGTTACCAGGGGGCTTCAGATAGGGTCCACTCCACGGTTACCAGGGGCTTCAGATAGGGTCCACTCCACGGTTACCAGAGGGCTTCAGATAGGGTCCACTCCACGGTTACCAGGGGGCTTCAGATAGGGTCCACTCCACGGTTACCAGGGGGATTCAGATAGGGTCCACTCCACGGTTACCAGGGGGCTTCAGATAGGGTCCACTCCACGGTTACCAGGGGGCTTCAGATAGGGTCCACTCCACGGTTACCAGGGGGCTTCAGATAGGGTCCACTCCACGGTTATCTTCAGATAGGGTCCACTCCACGGTTACAGGGGGCTTCAGATAGGGTCCACTCCACGGTTACCAGGGGGGCTTCAGTGGGGCAGAGATGGGATGAAGACTTTGTTTGTTTTTCTAGGCTCCGATGTATTTCAGAAAAAGAATTGGGAAGGTGTAGTGGAGAAAGTGTGCCAGACTGTCAAGGTGGAAATGGGTGCTACCCCAGCTGTCTTACAGGGGAAGGGTACTGGTAGCCAATAATCTAGCTGCCTCTACCCTGTGGCATAGACTAATGATTTTACAGCCACCGGGGGGTCTGATAAAAGAGCTTCAGAGGATCCTTGTCAATTTCTTCTGGTCTGGACAACATTGGATTAAAGCTGCAGCCCTCTACCTGCCACTGCACGAGGGTGGGCAAGGTCTGGTGGACATTTCTTCCAGAATCATGGCTTTCCGGCTTCAAGCAGCCCAGAGACTGTTGTACAGTGATGGTTCTAGCTGGGTCGACACAGCCTATACATTGATGAGGAGAGCGGGCTGTTTGGGCTTAGACAAGCACCTTCTCCTCTTAAAGCTGGAGGGGGGTGATTTGTCTGGACTGACTCCGTTTTATGAGTCTGTTATGCAGGCTTGGAGAGGTCTTGTCAAGTCCCGTAAGGCTGGCACGCCACCAGGGATTTGGCTTTTTGAAGACCCTCTTTTTTACAACACTGCCATCCAGTCCAGTGCTCTGGGTTCAGCCAGCCTGCGTTCATGCCTGTTAGGTGTCGGGTGCACCAAGCTGGGTCATTTGATGCGGAGCAGGAGCAGATCGTTGGAGGAGCTGGGAGAAAGAGCAGGGATCCGATCATCTCGCCTACTGAGGAAGGTTGTAGATGAGGTCTGTAATTCCTTGCCAGTACTTCATCGACAATATGTGACTGACACTTCCAATTGTGATCGGTGGAAGGAGGGTCTGGATTATGTGTTCCCTGCACTGATTGTTAGTGCTGCGGCGGGGGACTTCGAGGAGGAAAAGGAGATGCTGCTTTCCTTCCATACCCCGGAGCTGGGGGAGTTAAATGTGGTGTGAAAGAAGGCCATGTACAAGTGAAAGTACAAGTAAAAGTGTCCTTTGCCTTTTCCCTGGAAGGGGTCAAATCGACGAGGTGGGTGTGTTTGGTCCAGGTGCCTCCCCAAGAGGCTGTTGGCGGTCTTTATACAAAACTGCCTATTGAAAAGAGGACAGCTGACCTCCAATGGAGGATAATACATGAATCCATAGCCACCAATATGCATCTGGTACACCTGGATCTGACAGTTGGGGAGGGTGTCCATTCTGTGCTGAGTCTGAAACTCTGGCACATCTGTTTTTACAGTGACCCAGGTTGGTCGGGATGATTGACCTGATCACTAATTAGTTCTCAGCTCTGGGAGATGTTTTCTCTTCCCAACTGTTTATATTTGGCCTAAAGTACAGGTTTAGTCGAAGGGGTGTAGTTACTTTGCTTAATTTTGTGTCAGGGGGCAGCAAAATGAACAATATGGAAGACCCGAAAGAACAGTATTCGGGGACAGGGGTCTGTGGATGTGGTGGGAATGCTGGAGGGAATGGGTTGAGACTAAGGGTTGAGTTTGCCTATTATAAACTTGTCAACAATATTGATCTGTTTATGAGTATACGGGGTATTCAGAGGCTGTTGTGTTTAGTTACTGTGGAGGAGGATTTGGTGTTGTGTTTTTAATTGATGTGTAACTATGGTTTTGTATGAGTGTTTATAGTGTTGTGTTTAGTTACTGTGGAGGAGGATTTGGTGTTGTGTTTTTAATTGATGTGTAACTATGGTTTTGTATGAGTGTTTATAGTGTTGTGTTTAGTTACTGTGGAGGAGGATTTGGGGTTGTGTTTTTAATTGATGTGTAACTATGGTTTTGTATGAGTGTTTATAGTGTTGTGGGCTCCCAGACCCAATAAAGATGATTCAAATCACTCTTCCCGTCTGTCAAATGGGACGCTTCTTTCATCTCTCTCTCTCTCTCTTTATGAATGTGAAATGTCAGAATAATAATATAGAGAATTATTTATTTCAGCTTTTATTTCTTTCATCACATTCCCAGTGGGTCAGAAGTTTACATACACCCAATTAGTATTTGGTAGCATTGCCTTTAAATTGTTTAACTTGGTTCAAATATTTCGGGTAGCCTTCCACAAGCTTTATATAAATTCCACAAAATGTATCCACAGGTACACCTCCAATTGACTCAAATGATTAGCCTATTAGTCAATTACCCTATCAGAAGCTTCTAAAGCCATGACATAGTTTTCTGGAATTTTCCAAGCTGTTTAAAGGCACAGTCAACTTAGTGTATGTAAACTTCTGACCCACTGGAATTGTGATACAGTGAATTATAAGTGAAATAATCTGTCTGTAAACAATTGTTGGAAAAATTACTTGTGTCATGCACAAAGTAGATGTCCTAACCGGCTTGCCAAAACTATAGTTTGTTAACAATACATTTGTGGAGTGGTTGGAAAACAACTTTTAATGACACCAAGCTAAGTGTATGTAAACTTCCCACTTCAACTGTATTTTATGGCAGGCAGCAATGTAGTGCGCTGCCAACCCACAGCTCTCTGCGTCCTCCCCCAACAGGATGGGTAGCCTACTCTCATCAGAGAGGTCTTTCAAACCTTGAATAAGGGTTTCAAATTTGGGGAAATGACACTCTCTAATTGTTTTATATTTTTGACATTTTGTCAGGAAATGCAGCTCTGTCTCAGGTTCTGCTGTTGTGCAGTGGTTGCACAGCCTTTCCTCTACAGGGAGCCAGGTTTTCCTGTGTCTACCCTTCTCAATGGCAAGGCTGTGCTCACTGAGCCGCTCTCTCTCTCTCATTAGCGTACGATGTTTCAAGTGCTGACATGGTTAGAAAGGGTATTTACATTCACTGATACTATTCATTTTCTCTCTGACTCACAGTATATACACGTTCAGACACACACACAGACACACACACGCCAGAGGATGTGTGTGAGACATTGTCAGACTGATGGGCACAGGCAGCTATGCCAGCCGGGCTCCAGTACACCAGGATGTTCCAGGCTACCCTGGCACACAGCAGCATTACATCTGACCCCATTACTGCAGTAGGCCCACAGAGGAGGAGGAGGAGGAGGGATGATTGAAGACGAATGCAGAGAGGGGAGGGGGGGGGGGGTGACAGAGATAGAGTCAGAGAGGGGGGGGGGTGACAGAGATAGGGACGAGAGACAGAGGGGGGGGGGGGGGGGGTGACATAGATAGAGACCAAGAGACAGAGAGAGGGGGGGTGAGGTAGAGAGACAGAGAGAGAGAGACAGAGAGAGTGAGAGAAGGGAGAGAGGGGGGGAGAGAGGGGGGGTGTGACAGAGATAGGGACCGAGAGGGGGTGTGTGACAGAGAAAGGGACCGAGAGACAAGGGGGGGGGGTGACATAGATAGAGACCAAGAGACAGAGAGGGGGGGGGGGGGTGAGGTAGAGAGAGAGAGAGAGAGAGAGAGACAGAGAGAGTGAGAGAAGGGAGAGAGGGGGGACCGTGGTGAGGAGGTGATGAGACATAGAGACAGAGAGTGAGAGAAGGGAGAGAGGGGGGACCGTGGTGAGGAGGTGATGAGACAGAGAGACAGAGAGTGAGAGAAGGGAGAGAGGGGGGACCGTGGTGAGGAGGTGATGAGACAGAGAGACAGAGAGATGAGAGAGGGGGGGTGAGGTAGAGAGACAGAGAGAGAGTGAGAGAAGGGAGAGAGGGGGGACCGTGGTGAGGAGGTGATGAGACAGAGAGACAGAGAGATGAGAGAAGCAGTTGAACTATTAGCTCCTGTCTTTTCCTCATCATGCCAGCATTACTATTAGCTCCTGTCTTTTCCTCATCATGCCAGCATTACTTTTAGCTCCTGTCTTTTCCTCATCATGCCAGCATTACTATTAGCTCCTGTCTTTTCCTCATCATGCCAGCATTACTATTAGCTCCTGTCTTTTCCTCATCATGCCAGCATTACTATTAGCTCCTGTCTTTTCCTCATCATGCCAGCATTACTATTAGCTCCTGTCTTTTCCTCATCATGCCAGCATTACTATTAGCTCCTGTCTTTTCCTCATCATGCCAGCATTACTATTAGCTCCTGTCTTTTCCTCATCATGCCAGCATTACTATTAGCTCCTGTCTTTTCCTCATCATGCCAGCATTACTATTAGCTCCTGTCTTTTCCTCATCATGCCAGCATTACTATTAGCTCCTGTCTTTTCCTCATCATGCCAGCATTACTATTAGCTCCTGTCTTTTCCTCATCATGCCAGCATTACTATTAGCTCCTGTCTTTTCCTCATCATGCCATCATTACTATTAGCTCCTGTCTTTTCCTCATCATGCCATCATTACTATTAGCTCCTGTCTTTTCCTCATCATGCCATCATTACTATTAGCTCCTGTCTTTTCCTCATCATGCCAGCATTACTATTAGCTCCTGTCTTTTCCTCGTCATGCCAGCATTACTTCATTGGTGTTCATATCATCACCTGTGTAGAATGAGCTGGATGGATGAGGGCTGTTTAACTGTCTAGGACCACAACAGCACACCAGAGAACACCTACCAGACATCAGTCAACTCCAAACACATGGCATGCCCATCATCTGGCACAGTTATAGTGTGAGAGGGAAATAGTAACATACGTGTCCTATATTACCGTGTAGGACAGTCACAGACATGAGTTGACACACACCCCGTGGGGGGCTGGTGTGATTAATTGGGTGCTGATGGCTGGTAATAGTTCTACTGTAGTCACACTCCGAACAGGCTGACCCCGTCCTCCCTCTGTAAACACACACACTCTACATCTATCCCTCTCTCTCTCTGTCTCTCGCTCTCCCTCATCTGGCTCTCTCTCTTGCTCTCCCGCTCTCTCTCTCTCCCCCCTATCTCTCCCTCTATCCATCTCTCTCTCCTTACAAATGATCCAACATCAGCAGCCTAGTTTCACCTTGCCAGGAGGGATGAGGTGTGTGTGTGTGTGTGTGTGTGTGTGTGTGTGTGTGTGTGTGTGTGTGTGTGTGTGTGTGTGTGTGTGTGTGTGTGTGTGTGTGTGTGTGTGTGTGTGTGTGTGTGTGTGTGTGTGTGTGTGTAACCAGTAGGTCCCCTATTCTCCTAACCGTCTATGACCAGACATAAATCAGTTCCACAGTAGTTGACAATGTGGGTGATGTGTCCTCAGGCCAACACAGCCACTGGGCCAGTGGTACTGTACATGGAACCAGTGTGGCCATTTATACACCACAGCTGCCTAAAGGATATATATGGAACACACTGCTAACAATAGGAGCACCATAAAAGCTTTTCTCTCTCTGTCTCTATACCGGTCTTTCTCTCTCTCTCTTTCCCTCTCGCTTTCCCTCTTTCTCTTTCCCTCTCTCTCTTTCCCTCTCTCTCTCTCCCTCTCTCTCTCTCTCCCTCTCTCTCTCCCCCTCTCTCTCTCTCCCTCTCTCTCTTTCCCTCTCTCTCTCTTTCCCTCTCTCTCTCTTTCCCTCTCTCTATTTCCCTCTCTCTTTCCCTCTCTCTCTTTCCCTCTCTCTCTCTCACCCTCTCGCTCTCCCTCTTTCTCTCTCCCTCTTTCTCTCTCTCCCTCTCTCTCTCCCTCTCTCTCTCCCCCTCTCTCTCTCTCCCTCTCTCTCTTTCCCTCTCTCTCTCTTTCCCTCTCTCTCTCTTTCCCTCTCTCTCTTTCCCTCTCTCTCTCTCACCCTCTCGCTTTCTCACCCTCTCGCTCTCCCTCTTTCTCTTCCCCTCCCCCTCTCCCTCTTTCCCTCTCTCTTTTTCCCTCTCTCTCTTTCCCTCTCTCTCTCTCACCCTCTCGCTCTTTCCCTCTCTCTCTTTCCCTCTCTCTCTCTCACCCTCTCGCTATCCCTCTTTCTCTTTCCCTCTCTCTCTCTCACCCTCTCGCTCTCCCTCTTTCTCTTCCCCTCCCCCTCTCCCTCTTTCCCTATCTCTTTTTCCCTCTCTCTCGTTCTCTCTCTCTCTCTCACCCTCTCGCTCTTTCCCTCTCTCTCTCACCCTCTAGCTATCCCTCTTTCTCTTTCCCTCTCTCTCTCCCCCTCCCCCTCTCGCTCCATCTCTCTCTCTCCCCCTCTTTCCCTCTCTCTCTTGCCCTCCCTCAGTCTCGCTCCATCTCTCAGTCTCTTTCCCTCTCTCATCTCTCTCAACATCAGAAAGTCCTATGTTCAGATCCACCTCTCCATTTCTAACTCACTAAGTACTCTGCAGCAGACCACCGCTGGTAATTGCTCCTTAGAGTGCTCACACACACACACACACACACACACACACACACACACACACACACACACACACACACACACACACACACACACACACACACACACACACACCTACACACATCTAGACACATCTAGACACATACTCAAATACACACCTACACACCTAGACACACACACACAACGTAGCAGACAGTCACCTTGCAGTCCAGTAGAAATATGGCTGCTCCTTTTCAGGGTTTAAAGGTACCGTGGGGCAAAAAAAGTATTTAGTCAGCCACCAATTGTGCAAGTTCTCCCACTTAAAAAGATGAGAGAGGCCTGTCATTTTCATCATAGGTACACTTCAACTATGACAGACAAAATGAGGGGAAACAATCCAGAAAATCACATTGTAGGATTTTTTATGAATTTATTTGCAAATTATGGTGGAAAATAAGTATTTGGTCAATAACAAAAGTTTATCTCAATACTTTGTTATATACCCTTTGTTGGCAATGACAGAGGTCAAACGTAAGTCTGTAAGTCTTCACAAGGTTTTCACACACTGTTGCTGGTATTTTGGCCCATTCCTCCATGCAGATCTCCTCTAGAGCAGTGATGTTTTGGGGCTGTTGCTGGGCAACACGGACTTTCAACTCCCTCCAAAGATTTTCTATGGGGTTGAGATCTGGAGACTGGCTAGGCCACTCCAGGACCTTGAAATGCTTCTTAGGAAGCCACTCCTTCGTTGCCCGGGCGGTGTGTTTGGGATCATTGTCATGCTGAAAGACCCAGCCACGTTTCATCTTCAATGCCCTTGCTGATGGAAGGAGGTTTTCACTCAAAATCTCACGATACATGGCCCCATTCATTCTTTCCTTTACACGGATCAGTCGTCCTGGTCCCTTTGCAGAAAAACAGCCCCAAAGCATGATGTTTCCACCCCCATGCTTCACAGTAGGTATGGTGTTCTTTGGATGCAACTCAGCATTCTTTGTCCTCCAAACACGACGAGTTGAGTTTTTACCAAAAAGTTATATTTTGGTTTCATCTGACCATATGACATTCTCCCAATCTTCTTCTGGATCATCCAAATGCTCTCTAGCAAACTTCAGATGGGCCTGGACATGTACTGGCTTAAGCAGGGGGACACGTCTGGCACTGCAGGATTTGAGTCCCTGGCGGCGTAGTGTGTTACTGATGGTAGGCTTTGTTACTTTGGTCCCAGCTCTCTGCAGGTCATTCACTAGGTCCCCCCGTGTGGTTCTGGGATTTTTGCTCACCGTTCTTGTGATCATTTTGACCTCACGGGGTGAGATCTTGCGTGGAGCCCCAGATCGAGGGAGATTATCAGTGGTCTTGTATGTCTTCCATTTCCTAATAATTGCTCCCACAGTTGATTTCTTCAAACCAAGCTGCTTACCTATTGCAGATTCAGTCTTCCCAGCCTGGTGCAGGTCTACAATCTTGTTTCTGGTGTCCTTTGACAGCTCTTTGGTCTTGGCCATAGTGGAGTTTGGAGTGTGACTGTTTGAGGTTGTGGACAGGTGTCTTTTATACTGATAACAAGTTCAAACAGGTGCCATTAATACAGGTAACGAGTGGAGGACAGAGGAGCCTCTTAAAGAAGAAGTTACAGGTCTGTGAGAGCCAGAAATCTTGCTTGTTTGTAGGTGACCAAATACTTATTTTCCACCATAATTTGCAAATAAATTCATAAAAAATCCTACAATGTGATTTTCTGGATTTTTTTTCCTCATTTTGTCTGTCATAGTTGAAGTGTACCTATGATGAAAATGACAGGCCTCTCTCATCTTTTTAAGTGGGAGAACTTGCACAATTGGTGGCTGACTAAATACTTTTTTGCCCACCATACCATACCACACCATGGTGTGTGGTGTGGTGTGGTATGGTGTGTTGGGTTGTGGCGTGGTGTGGTGTGGTATGGTGTGTTGGGTTGTGGCGTGGTGTGGTGTGGTATGGTATGGTGTGTTGGGTTGGGTTGGGGCGTGGTGTGGTGTGGTATGGTATGGTATGGTGTGGTGTGGTATGGTGTGTTGGGTTGGGTTGTGGCGTGGTGTGTTATGGTATGGTATGGTGTGGTATGGTATGGTATGGTGTGTTGGGTTGTGGCGTGGTGTGGTGTGGTATGGTATGGTGTGTTGGGTTTGGTTGTGGCATGGTGTGGTGTGGTATGGTATGTTGGGTTGTGGCGTGGTGTGGTGTGTTGGGTTGTGGCGTGGTGTGGTGTGGTATGGTATGGTGTGGTATGGTATGGTGTGTTGGGTTGGGTTGTGGCGTGGTGTGGTGTGTTATGGTATGGTGTGGTATGGTATGGTGTGTTGGGTTGGGTTGTGGCGTGGTGTGGTGTGTTATGGTATGGTATGGTGTGGTATGGTATGGTGTGTTGGGTTGGGTTGTGGCGTGGTGTGGTGTGTTATGGTATGGTGTGGTATGGTATGTTGGGTTGTGGCGTGGTGTGGTGTGGTATGGTGTGTTGGGTTGGGTTGTGGCGTGGTGTGGTGTGTTATGGTATGGTGTGGTATGGTATGGTGGGTTGGGTTGTGGCGTGGTGTGTTATGGTATGGTGTGGTATGGTATGTTGGGTTGTGGCGTGGTGTGGTGTGGTATGGTGTGTTGGGTTGTGGCGTGGTGTGGTGTGGTGTGGTGTGGTGTGTTGGGTTGTGGTGTGGTGTGGTGTGTTATGGTATGGTGTGGTATGGTATGGTATGTTGGGTTGTGGCGTGGTGTGGTGTGGTATGGTGTGTTGGGTTGTGGCGTGGTGTGGTATGGTATGGTGTGGTGTGGTGTGGTGTGTTGGGTTGGGTTGTGGCGTGGTGTGTGTTATGGTATGGTATGGTATGGTATGGTATGTTGGGTTGTGGCGTGGTGTGGTGTGGTATGGTGTGTTGGGTTGGGTTGTGGCGTGGTATGGTATGGTATGGTATGGTGTGTTGGGTTGGGTTGTGGCGTGGTGTGGTGTGTTATGGTATGGTATGGTGTGGTATGGTATGGTATGGTATGGTATGTTGGGTTGTGGCGTGGTGTGGTATGGTATGTTGGGTGTTGGGTTGTGGCGTGGTGTGGTGTGGTATGGTGTGTTGGGTTGTGGTGTGGTGTGGTATGGTGTGGTGTGTTATGGTATGGTATGGTGTGTTGGGTTGTGGCGTGGTATGGTGTGGTGTGTTATGGTATGGTATGGTGTGTTGGGTTGTGGCGTGGTATGGTGTGGTGTGTTATGGTATGGTATGGTGTGTTGGGTTGTGGCGTGGTATGGTGTGGTGTGTTATGGTATGGTATGGTGTGTTGTGGCGTGGTATGGTGTGGTGTGTTATGGTATGGTATGGTATGGTGTGTTGTGGTGTGGTACTATCATACACACTATACATGGTTATTTTATCTCCCCTGCCTCTTTTCCTCTGCTTGTTATTATCTCTAACCCCCACATTACACAAATCTATTTTTTGTCCTACTCTCTATCTCTCCCTGCACCCTCCTGCGTGGGGGCTATCACACATCTCGCTGTACCCCCCTCTCTAAATTCCCACACTCCCCACTCCCTTGTCACAGCTGCCACTTCCCCTCACACACTCATTTATTACAGGTCACCAGGGAGTTACAGGGAGGTGCCGTTTAAAAGGTCTCTCTCTCTCTCTCTCTCTCTCTCTCTCTCTCTCTCTCTCTCTCTCTCTCTCTCTCTCTCTCTCTCTCTCTCTCTCTCTCTCTCTCTCTCTCTCTCTCTCTCTCTCTCTCTCTCTCTCTCTCTCTCTCTCTCTCTCTCTCTCTCTCTCTCTCTCTCTCTCTCTCTCTCTCTCTCTCTCTCTCTCTACCTACCTACCTACCTACCTACCTACCTACCTACCTACCTACCTACCTACCTACCTACCTACCTACCTACCTACCTACCTACCTACCTACCTACCTACCTACCTACCTACCTACCTACCATTACTGTTTGGACTCACTGTCCTACTAAAGTAGTTAGTAATTAAACAGATTAGCTGCTGTGAATATCTGAAAAGGGATTAGCAGGCAGATAATAACATGGGAGAGGAGAGAGAGAGAGAGAGAGAGAGAGAGACTTTTGACTTTTTGTCTTTCTTTATTGAAACATTCTCATTTCATTTAAAACTCACCCCCCCCTAAAATAAAAAAACTAAAATATATCCTGTACTGCATACATGTACCATACTCACCTTTCCATCTACCACATGATACAAACCACCATCACCATACACAAAAACAATACCCTCTCCTACAACCGTATATCCAAAACATCTTCCCCAGCAATACAGACAGCCCCCCCAACACACCATATCTCCTCAAACATCTCCACACATTTGATCAGTTTATAGAACTCAAACTCAACCCTAAGGCGCGCAGAGACCATCCCATTAAACAGTAGTAAAGGGTCTGTTATCCCCCCACCTTTGACCCTGTTTCTCCTTGTTAGCCAAATAGCTAATTTTGCCTGAGCAAACAGAAAATTCAACAAAACACATTTTTCTTTCTCCTTACTCGAATACCTGTATCCCATTATAAACATCCCAACAGCAAAAACCACCCCCAACCTGTCACACAGACATTCCAACAGAGACATTAATGGCATTAACCTGGTGCACACAGAAAACACATGAATCACAGTTTCATTCATTTGACAGAAAGGACACCCCTGCCCAATTCCCGGATCAACCCGTGCCAACCAGCTGTTAGTGGCCAGGGCTCCATGAAGAACCCTCCACTGGAGGTCCCCTGACCTCTTTGGTACTGGGGGTTTGTAGAGCGCCCTCCATCTAAAACCCACCATACTCTCCGCCCCACATACCCCCTGCCACTGATGTGCCTTCACTCCTGTTAGGCTTCTAATGTTCCTAACCTTAACGCAGAGGTTGTAGAGGGCTTTACCTCCCACCCCCTCAAACTCCCCCAGGCTCGGAGTGTTAAAATCTAACAAGTCCTCCAGACCCCCTTGCCAGTCTCCAGTCTCTGCCGTCACCTGCAGTGGCGGAAACATTGGTGGCCCCTCTCCCTTTGGCCTCTCAAACACCCCCCTTACCGGCTCAGACAGTGCCTCCTGGACCTCCTCCAGGAATCTCTCCAGCAGCCTAAGAGACGTTATTCCTGTTTGTTGCGCCAAGACCTCCGGGGTTTTCCACCCCTCCTCTCCCAGCAGTCTCAGGTCACCTAGCCTTTGTAAACCCCCTGCCATCAGTTGCCTCTGCAGGGTGGCCGACTGAACCGATCTCAAAGGGATGGCTGGGTTGTGGAAAATAGGCTCCTCCCACACCCACTGCCCAGGCTCCACACCCCCTTCTCGTGTGGGCCTTAGCAGCTGCCAGGCCCTCAGCACCGCAGAGTAAAACTCTGAGAGACCTGCTGTACTCAGCCTCTCCAGCTTCATGAGGAACAGCTGCCGGTCCAACCCTAATCCGCCAGCTCTCCTCAGCAGCGCGCATGCTGGTTCCCTCCAGCCAACATCAGTATGGTACAGCAGTCTCTGTACCGCCTTTAGCCGGAAAGCAGCCATCCTGCTCTCCAGTTCCACCAGGCCCTGTCCTCCTTCGTGGACGGTCATGTACAACACTGCTGCCTTCAGCCAGTGATGGCCCGACCAAAAGAAGTCCACCAGCTTGCGTTGCAGGTCTGCAAGCAGACCGGCGGGGGGGTTGAGGACAGCCAGTTTATGCCACAAGGAAGATGCCACCAGGTTGTTGATTATCAGCACCCTCCCTCTATATGACACTTGGGACAGGAGCCACCTCCACCTGGCCAGTCTTGACACCACTGCCTGTGACAGCCCCTCCCAGTTCTTGCTGACCCACCTCTCCGAGCCCAGGTACACCCCCAACACTTTAAGCCCTTCACAACCCCACTGCAAACCCCCTGGAAGCAGAGGAGGAGCCCTATCCCCCCATGCCCCACATAACAGAGCTTTGCTCTTTCCCCAGTTTACCTTAGCTGATGAAGCTCCCTCGTACACCTTCAGACTGGTCTCTAGCTCCTGCATATCTTGCCCATCCCTGACCATCACAGAAACATCATCTGCATATGCTGAGACTGCTATTCCTGTCACCACCTCCATGCCTGTCCAGCACACTCCCCGCAGTCTCCTGCGTAGCAGTCCTAAAAAAGGCTCAATGGCTAGTGTGTACAGCTGCCCAGATAGAGGGCATCCTTGTCTAATGCCCCGTCTCACCCAGACAGGCCTACTGAGCGCCCCTCCCACCTTAACCATACATGACGCCCCAGCATACAACAGCTTCACACAGTTCACAAAGCTCTTCCCAAACCCAAACACAGACATCACATTAAACAGATACTCATGATCCACTCTATCAAAAGCCTTCTCTTGATCTAAAGAGACCAGTCCAAAGTTCACATTAGAACCTCTCGACAAGTCCAACATGTCCCTAATCAAGAACAAGTTGTCCGTGATTGAGCGTCCCGGTACACAATATGTCTGGTCCTTGTGTATTATAGAGTCCAGATGGGACTTCAGTCTGTTAGAGAGGACCTTGGCAAATATCTTATAGTCCGCACAGAGTAATGCCACAGGCCTCCAGTTCTTAAGTTCACACAAGTCCCCTTTTTTGGGCAGGAGAGTCAGTGCCGCCCGACGGCAGCTCATCGGCAACTCTCCTACCTCGACGCATTCACGCAACACGCAAAAGAAATCCTGTCCAATAGTTCCCCAGAATTTTTTGTAAAACTCCACTGGAAGTCCATCGACCCCGGGTGCACGACCGGGGGACATCTGGGTTACGGCCTCTGCCAGCTCATGTGACAACAGAGGAATGTCCATTTCATCCCTCTGTGCCCGAGAGAGCTTAGGGAGTCCTGCGAACAAGACCTGAGCACACATAGGATCACACATTTCTGCCCTATACAATTCAGTATAAAACTCCACAGTCCGCTCCCGCATCTCCCCCACCACAGAGGTCACCCGCCCATCAGACAGCCGTAGACAATGCATACCCTTGGCTTCACTGCTCTGTCTTTCCAAACCAAAGAAGAAGGAGCTGGGAGCATCCATCTCCTTTAGCATGGAGAACCTAGCTCTTACAAGTGCTCCCTTTGCTTTAACCTGGAAAAAACTACCCAGGTCTCTACGTAATTCGGCTAAGTTAGCCTGGAGGCCTACATTGCCTTGCCCCACCATCTCTACCTCCATCTCACTAATACACCGCTCTAGTTCCCCCAATACTCTCCTAGCCTCTGAGGATGAGAGAGCTGTGTACTGTTGACAGAAAAGCCGAATTTGCACTTTCCCCACATCCCACCATTGACTCAGAGACTCATACTCCTCTCTTCGCTGCCCCCATCTTTCCCAAAAAGTCTGGAAACCTGAGCAAAAAGTGGCATCTTGTAAGAGCTTTACATTGAACTTCCAATAAGATGCCTGCCGGGGCCCTGGTGAAATAGACAGCCGAGCCATGGTTATGTGGTGATCCGAAAACCCCACTGGGAGAATGGTAGCACCCAGCAGCCTATTGCTCTGATTCCTGGACATGTAAAAACGATCAAGTCGAGCTGCACTCACCCTAGCCCCAAAAACCTTCACCCACGTATACTGTCTTGTGTTTGGATGTTTAGTTCTCCAAACATCCACTAGGTCAAACTGATTAAAGATGTCCCTTAACACTCCCACTGACACTGAATGAGGCTCTTCCCCATTTCTGTCTTTTGTAAAATCCATTGTACAGTTCCAGTCACCTCCGATCACCAGCGTCTCCTCAGGCGCTACTTGTGAGAGTTCCTGTCTAAGACTCCCAAATAGAACCCCTCTTTCTCTCCCTGTGTTAGGCGCATACACATTTATAAAGACAAAACCCATGTTGTTAATCTCTGCTTTAACAACAAGCAACCTGCCCCTACACACCTCCTTTGAGGAGCAAATTTTTACAGCCAGACCCGGTGCAAAAAGGACTGCCACCCCTGCACTAAGATTTGTCCCATGGCTCAACACACTTGCCCCTTTCCACCAGAGCCCCCAATCAACTTCATTCACCACATCACTATGCGTCTCCTGCAGAAACAACACCTGTACTTTCTTTTGTTTTACATATTCACCCAACACACTCCTCTTTCCCGCATCTCTGGCACCATTTATATTAAGCGAGCCTACCCAAAGAGTCTCCATAAGAAGTGGGAGAAAAGCCAGCAGAGAAATAGACCAATAGGAAAGCTCAAAAAGCCCCAGTGTCAGTAAGAAATTAAACATTTAAACAGTGTCTGAAGGTAAACCTTTACGCACTGTTGTGACCCACTTCCTCAACCTAAACCGTTTCTTGGGTGAGAGGACACCATGCCCCTCATTTCTCATAGCATGTTGTACTGATCTTACAAACTTTCTAGAATCAGGAAAAAAAGCCTCAAGATTAACTTTTTTCCCCTTAGTCTCATTCAGGAACCTTGTCAGTTCTCTCAACGTGTACTTAGACCCCTCTGGTTGACTGGCTGTCAGCTCCGGGCCAATTGAAGAGGAGTCTGAAAAAAATAACTCCTCATCCTCTTCCTCAGACTCACTTTCCTCCTCTTCTCTATCTCCCACCCGGGCCACCTGCCCTTTCTCTCTGGTTAGGGCCTCACCCACAGCAACAGGCTACATTTCCATGGTGCCTTTGTCCACACCCTTTTTCCTTTTCCGCTTGACACCCTCCTCCTCCCCCCCTAATCTCTTACACTTCCCCACTATACTCTCCTCATCCACTAGAATAACCTGACTAGACCCAGTATCATCTACACCACCCTCCATAGCATGACTCGGCCCAGCATCATCTGCACCACCCTCCATAGCATGACTCGGCCCAGCATCATCTACACCACCCTCCATAGCATGACTTGGGCCAGCCTCAGCTACCCCACCATCCATAGCTTGACTAGACTCAGCCTCTGCTATACCACCATCCATAGCCTGCCTAGACCCAGCACCCTCTACACCACCCTCCATAGCATAACTAGGCCCAGCCTCAGCTACCCCACCATCTCTAGCCTGACTAGACCCAGCCTGTGCTTCCCCACCATCTCTAGCCTGACTAGACCCAGCCTCTGCTTCTCCACCATCTCTAGCCTGACTAGACCCAGCCTCCACTACCCTACCATCTCTAGACTGACTAGGCCCAGCCTCTGCTGTCTGCATCTCCTTACCCCCTGCATTTTGACCTCGATTTCCCCCATTTGCGCTTGTATCCTCACCTTGTCTACGGCCTTTATGTGGGCACGCAAAGCTCTTGTGCCCCAAATCCCCACATTCAAAACACCGTAGACTATCTGTGCTGGCAAAACCTGCATAGAGACCCTCCCCATGCCTCACTTTAAAATGCACATTTAGCTGTTGCTCGTTGTTGTTCAGAAACATAAACACTTGCCTCCGGAACGAAACAACGTGTTTAACGGCATCTGCCTGAAACCCTGCTGACAGTACACGGAAACCGCTAGCAAACTTACCAAAACGACTCAGCTCTTTCCTAATTTGATCATCCGTGATAAACGGAGGCAAATTTGCCACTACAACTCTTGTTGAAGGGGTAGAGAGAGGTGAAATTGACACCAACACATCCCTTACAAATATTCCGCTAGCAATTAGCCTACCGACCAAATTAGCCCTTTTCATGAACACAACCACAGCTTTGTTCATTCTAGAAGCAGAATGTATAAACTCAGCTCCTACCTGTTCACCGACCGCGAGCAGAACCTCCTCCACCTTAACTCCGTTCTCAGGAACACACCTGAATCCATGCTGTATAGACAGCGTCTCCTCCGCGCTAGGCTGAGAAGCCATTGCGCACACTACACCTTCCAACCCCCAGGAAAGTTACTCTGTCCTCTTCCACCCTAACTTTGAAAAAAAAACTTTGGATACCGCCAAAAACAAATATTGCATTAACCCTCCACCATAGAAAATAACATGTAAAGAAAAGAATCAAGAAAGTTAGTTAGGATAGAGCTTTCCACACCAAACACTCAGACTCCAAAAACACCCAGCATGCACCGAGAGAGAGAGAGAGAGAGAGAGAGAGAGAGCTACATGCTACAACACTGTATATATATAATATGACATTTGTAATGTCTTTATTGCTTTGAAACTTCTGTATGTGTAATGTTTACTGTTAATTTTTATTGTTTATTTCACTTTTGTATATTATCTACCTCACTTGCTTTGGCAATGTTAACACATGTTTCCCATGCCAATAAAGCCCCTTGAATTGAATTGAATTGAATTGAATTGAGAGAAAGAGAGAGAGAAACAAACTACTTGGAATTATCTTGGGAGACAAACACACAAGCCCCCTGTGACTGGGAGTTACAGGGAGTCACAAGGAGTTACAGTGAGTCACAGGGACTCACAAGGACTCACAGGGAGTTACAGTGAGTTACAGGGACTCACAGGGAGTTACAGTGGGTCACATGGAGTTACAGGGAGTCACAGGGAGTTACAGGAAGTCACAGGTAGTTACAGGGAGTCACAGGAAGTCACAGGGAGTCACTGGGAGTCACTGGGAGTTACAAGGAGTCACAGGGAGTTACTGGGAGTTACAGGGAGTCACAGGGAGTCACAGGGAGTTACAGGGAGTCACAGGGAGTTACAGGGAGTTACTGGGAGTTACAGGGAGTTACAGGGATTTACTTGGAGTTACAGGGAGTTACTGGGAGTTACTGAGAGTTACAGGGAGTTACAGGGAGTTACAGGGGCCACAATGATCTCTATTTCCTCCATTGAGGTAATGAGAGAGACTTTGTGGAGATTAGACTAATTGTATTGTTATTCAAATGTCTCCCATTGTGCTGCTCTGAGAGGAGAGGAAAAAGCGAGAGTTGAACGAATAAAAAATGGAGAAAGCA
Organism: Salvelinus alpinus; assembly: GCF_045679555.1. Taxonomy (NCBI): domain Eukaryota; kingdom Metazoa; phylum Chordata; class Actinopteri; order Salmoniformes; family Salmonidae; genus Salvelinus; species Salvelinus alpinus. Next base: position 65,976,620 of record NC_092095.1, on the reverse strand, counting down.
AAGGGGACTCTGAGTCAGTGGTGACAAAGCGACTGAGCGTTGGGTTGCCCGAGCAACACTGTCAATCAAAGAGCTTAGAATGCTTTTAAGAGGAGTTTTTCTTCAGATTCCCAAGAACACAAATGCACACATACACAGACACACATGCGTGCATGGATGCACACACACACACATACATACACATGCACACGCACGCCACTCGCCATAAACGACAATATACACACACACACTATAGGATGAGAGGCAGACCCATTTCTCAGAGTGGCCACTGACAGCGTATTGTCCGCGTGACCAATTGGATGTCATAATTTAAGAGACACAAAGGAGCACATACTGCCCAACCAGGCTGACGGCCAGATCCCTCTCTTCTATCACTCTCTACAGACACAGTTACAGACACTGATGATAGGCAGAGAGAGTAGGCAGAGAGAGGAAGAGGATAAGGAAGAGAGAGAGGGGAAGAGAGAGAGAGGAAGAGAGAGAGAGGAAGAGGAAGAGAGAGAGAGGAAGAGAGAGAGAGAGGAAGAGAGAGCGAGAGAGAGAGGAAGAGGAAGAGAGAGAGAGGAAGAGAGAGAGAGAGGAAGAGAGAGCGAGAGAGAGAGTAAGGGAGAGAGAGAGAGGAAGAGAGAGAGGAAGGGAGAGAGAGAGAGAAACAGAGAGAGAAACAGAGAGAGAGAGAGAGAGAGAGAGGGGGGGGGGGGAGACAAAGAAGGTGGGGGCACCACTGCTGCACACAGGCACACTTGCTTGAGCATATGAAGTAGCCCAGCATATTGGAAAACCTTCCAAAACAAGTTATACGCAGATAAGAGTCCCAGGAGACACAGACATCTTGGCCGCCACAGAAAGAGAGGCAAGAGGACAGAACAGAGAGAAAAGGGTACAGGGAACCCAGCATGAGGTTCTGCAGGGTGGTGTTGCTGGTAGCACTGTAAGGAGGAGAGGGGGAAGAAGAGAGGGAGTGGGTGGACGGGGTCACCCCCTCTCCGCAACATAAAGGGGGACGTTTGTTTCTGAGTGGAATTACAAGTGGTGGAGAAAACAAACTCTCCAGTCGCCCCAAAACCAAAGTGCTCCCCTCCCTCAATGGCAGACCCCGTGGATTCTAGCCCACTGTACTCCCCCCCCCCCCCCCTCTATCTCTCTCTCTGTGTTCTCCATCGCCTACAGAGGACAAGGGTCTGAGATTCTGTTTTGGAGCTCTGGCATTTTAAACTATAGAAAGCTGTGCCAGGCAAGGCTTCAACTGGCCAATCAAAATGCCCACCAGGAGTTGGCAGGAGATGGTTCAGCCCAATTAAAGACATTACTCTTGTCATTAAGCACAGAGAGATGCGGGTTAATGCTTCTCCTGTCCTGCCAGAGAGAGAGAGAGAGAGAGAGAGAGAGAGAGAGAGAGAGAGAGAGAGAGAGAGAGAGAGAGAGAGAGAGAGAGAGAGAGAGAGAGAGAGAGAGAGAGAGAGAGAGAGAGAGAGAGAGAGAGAGAGAGAGAGAGAGAGAGAGAGAAGGCTGGTTGAAGGGGATGATTCCTACTCAGGCTGTTGAAACTACTGTTTCCTCCCTCTGAAAGACACAATCTTGGATGTTTTCCTCTCACATGCTGTGCAGTTGTTCTAGCTCATGTAAATATTTTGGGTGGTTCACGAACTCATGAGACAGAAGCCTCTCTGTAGTGGAGCCAGGCAAACAAATGTCAAACCAACAACCGTCTGCCATTATATCACATTCAAGGCTTGAGAAATCTAAGCATGTGCTGCCGTAATACAAAGCACAGTACGGCGCCGTGTTCATTCAGGGCACGTTTGGAAATGTTTTGCAACCGAAAATGGAAATGAGCGCTTCTTGTTGGACAAGTTCAGGTAGTCCCTCCATGTTCCAGTGTGTTTTCTTCTGTTTGGTGCCTAGTGAATATGACCCTGATTTTGAGAAGACTAGAGGACTGTGTCTCTCTCTTCCCTTGACAGTGTGCTTTGTCATGTGAAGCATCATAAACTCGTTTATTATAAGGCTCTGCTTATAGTGGGCTGTATTGGGCAGCCATCGCTGGTTTTGATTAAAAGGCCAATGAACGAGCCACCACTCACCGCCCCAATGTCACCCTGATTGAACTCATCTCAATCACTCTCTCACTCTCACTCTCACTCTCACACACACTCTATCTTTCTCTCTCCTCTCTCCCTCTCCCTCTCCCTCTCTGCATCTCTCTCTGACACACACACAAACAATACGTGTCTCTCTATCTAATAATGTAAACACACAGGATCACACTTATTTCCAGAAGGATAATTAACACTAATCATGATGATGACAGCATAACAACAGAACAGACAAAGGTCTTTGTGGTAAAGCATAAATGTTTGGCACCGGGCCATCTGATATCAACTCATTGTGTCAGAAGAACTAGGTCCATGTCCCAAGCTCTCCAGTTCTTTCTAAAGAGTATAATTACCCTGCAATAAATTCTCATTTCCTCAAACCTCAGCTTTGGAGAAGAACCCCCCTCTCCCACCAATGAGTAATTTGATATTGGTATTCACTTGGTCCTCCTCCAGACAATTGCCATGAGAACCCCCCAAAATGTCACACCAACTGACAGCAGTCTGATTAGGACATAGTGCCATCTGCCTAGACAGAGAGAGACAGATAGGCACAGGCAGACAGACAGACAGATAGACACAGTCAGATAGACACAGACAGACAGACAGAGGTAGACAGACGGACAGACGGACGGACGGACGGACGGACGGACGGACGGACGGACGGACGGACGGACGGACGGACGGACGGACGGACGGACGGACAGACAGACAGACAGACAGAGGTAGACAGACAGACTCTCGCAGACACACAGAGGTAGACAGACAGACTCTCGCAGACACACAGACACAGGCAGACAGACAGACAGACTCTCGCAGACAGACAGACAGACAGACAGACAGACAGACAGACAGACAGACAGACAGACAGACAGACAGACAGACAGACAGACAGACAGACACAGACAGACAGACAGACAGACAGTACCCAAACATAGCCCTTGAGGAACACCAGCGTATAACACCAGAAAGAGATAAACAGAGATCTCCACGCATGCAGACTAAACATTGCCCTCATAAAACGTACAATGGGGAAAATGCTCATAAGAGCATAAACAAGGATTTCAGGTAGCAGCATATAAATCATGATATAATCCTAGATCAGAAGTTGGGGAAGTGACTGAGGCAGATGAGATGAAGGCTGAGATGGGGGACGTGTGGAGGGGATGCAGAGCTATGTCTGGGGAGGTGGTGGGAGTCAACACCACATTTATATCTCACACACACACACACACACACACAAAACCACGCACGCTCGCACGCACACACGCACACAGGCGGGAGACATAGCTAAGATTCTTAGGGGAAATTTGCATTACAAACATGGCTCTTGGCTGGAAGACGACATGCCAAATAACCCCGTCCATCTGTCTGGAGGCTGCTTTTCTCCCCACTCAATCCCCCCATCCCCATCTCCTCTCCTTCTAGGGTCCTCCCCATTTCCTATTAATGTGTGTTACGTCTAATATAGTCCCACTACTGTGGCCACACTTATTTCAGATTATGTCCACGTCCCAAATGGCACCCTGTTCCCTATATAGTGCACTACTTCTGACCAGGGTCCCTAGGTCCCATAGGGCTGTGCTCAGAAGTAGTGCACTGCTTAGTGAATAGGATGTCGTTTGGGACGCAACCTTTGAGGTGGTCAGTGTATAGATCTATCTGTGCACCACCAGCACCACCTCTTCCTCAGTCAGAGAACCAAGACACAGCAGGGTGTGCTGGGGAGTGTCCCAGTCCTCATGCACCACCTCTACCTCAGTCAGAGAACCAAGACACAGCAGGGTGTGCTGGGGAGTGTCCCAGTCCTCATGCACCACCTCTACCTCAGTCCAGAGAACCAAGACACAGCAGGGGTGTGCTGGGGAGTGTCCCAGTCCTCATGCACCACCTCTACCTCAGTCCAGAGAACCAAGACACAGCAGGGGTGTGCTGGGGAGTGTCCCAGTCCTCATGCACCACCTCTACCTCAGTCAGAGAACCAAGACACAGCAGGGTGTGCTGGGGAGTGTCCCAGTCCTCATGCACCACCTCTACCTCAGTCAGAGAACCAAGACACAGCAGGGTGTGCTGGGGAGTGTCCCAGTCCTCATGACACGTGTATATCAGTGATATTGCCTTCAGACAGATATATTGCACATCCACCAAATCAGGACCAGCAGGTCGTCTCCTCACCTCAACACCGAGAGACCAACGTTATGATGTCAAACATGGTGACACCAATGTGCACCTCCACAATGTTGCTACTGCCTTATACACTACATTAGCACCTAAGTCAAGTCCTAAAATAGAATAGTATAGACTAGTCTAGAATAGAGTAGTATAGAATAGAAGGGTATAGAATACAATAGTATATAATAGAATGGTATAGTATAGAATAGAATAGTATTGAATATAATAGTATAGAATAGAATAGAATAGAATAGTATAGAATAGAATAGTATAGAATAGAAAAAAATAGAATAGAATGAATAGAATATAATATAATGGTATAGAATAATATAGAATAGTCTAGAATGGAATACAATAAAATAGTATATAATAGTCTAGAATCGAATGGTATACAATAGAATAGTATATAATACAATGGTATAGAATAGAATAGTATTGAATATAATAGTACAGAATAGTCTAGAATAGAATAGTATAGAATAGAATATAATAGAATGGTATAGAATAGAATAGAATAATATAGAATAATCTAGAATGGAATGGTATAGAAAATAATAATATAGAATAGTCTAGAATAGAATGGTATAGAATAGAATAGAGTATAATAGAATGGTATAGAATAGTATAGAATAGACTAGTATTGAATATAATAGTATAGAATAGTCTAGAATAGAATAGCATAGAATAGAACAGAATAGAATATAATAGAACGGTATAGAATAGAATAATATAGAATAGTCTAGAATGGAATGGTATATAATAAATAAAATAGTCTAGAATATAATAGTATATAATAGAATGTTATAGAATAGAATAGTAAATAATAGTATAGAATAGAATGGTATAAAATAGAACATAATAGTATAGAATATATAATAAAATAGTATAGAATATAATAGTATAAAATAGAATAATATCAAATAGTGTAAAATAGAATAGTATAGAATAGAATGGTATAGAATAGAATAGTATAGAATATTATAGAATAGAATGGTATAGAATAGAATGGTATAAAATAGTATAGAATAGCATAGTATAGAATAGTATAGAACAGAATATTATAGAATAGTATAGAATAGAATAGTATAAAATAGAATTGTATAGAATAGAATAGTATAGAATATTATAGAATAGAATGGTATAGAATAGAATGGTATAAAATAGTATAGAATAGCATAGTATAGAATAGTATAGAACAGAATATTATAGAATAGTATAGAATAGAATATTATAGAATAGAATAGAATAATATAGTATCGAATAGTATAGTGTAGAACAGAATAGAATAGTATATAATAGAATATAATTGAATAGACTAGAGTAGTATAGAATAGAATGGCATAGAACAGAATTAGAATTGTATAGAATAGTACAGAATATAATAGAATAGTATAGACTAGAGTAGTATAGAATAGAATGGCATAGAACAGAATTAGAATTGTATACAGTGAGGGAAAAAAGTATTTGATCCCCTGCTGATTTTGTTCGTTTGCCCACTGACATTGAAATGATCAGTCTGTAATTTTAATGGTAGGTTTATTTGAACAGTGAGAGACAGAATATCAACAAAAAAATCCAGAAAAACGCATGTCAAAAATTTTATAAATTGATTTGCATTTTAATGAGGGAAATAAGTATTTGACCCCTCTGCAAAACATGACTTAGTACTTGGTGGCAAAACCCTTGTTGGCAATCACAGAGGTCAGATGTTTCTTGTAGTTGGCCACCAGGTTTGCACACATCTCAGGAGGGATTTTGTCCCACTCCTCTTTGCAGATCTTCTTCAAGTCATTAAGGTTTCGAGGCTGACGTTTGGCAACTCGAACCTTCAGCTCCCTCCACAGATTTTCTATGAGATTAAGGTCTGGAGACTGGCTAGGCCACTCCAGGACCTTAATGTGCTTTTTCTTGAGCCACTCCTTTGTTGCCTTGGCCGTGTGTTTTGGGTCATTGTCATGCTGGAATACCCATCCACGACCCATTTTCAATACCCTGGCTGAGGGAAGGAGGTTTTCACCCAAGATTTGACGGTACATGGCCCCGTCCATCGTCCCTTTGATGCGGTGAAGTTGTCCTGTCCCCTTAGCAGAAAAACACCCCCAAAGCATAATGTTTCCACCTCCATGTTTGACAGTGGGGATGGTTTCTTGGGGTCATAGGCAGCATTCCTCCTCCTCCAAACACGACAAGTTGAGTTGATGCCAAAGAACTCCATTTTGGTCTCGTCTGACCACAACACGTTCACCCAGTTGTCCTCTGAATCATTCAGATGTTCATTGGCAAACTTCAGACGGGCATGTATATGTGCTTTCTTGAGCAGGGGGACCTTGCGGGCGCTGCAGGATTTCAGTCCTTCACGGCGTAGTGTGTTACCAATTGTTTTCTTGGTGACTATGGTCCCAGCTGCCTTGATATCATTGACAAGATCCTCCTGTGTAGTTCTGGGCTGATTCCTCACCATTCTCATGATCATTGCAACTCCACGAGGTGAGATCTTGCATGGAGCCCTAGGCCAAGGGAGATTGACAGTTCTTTTGTGTTTCTTCCATTTGCTAATAATCGCACCAACTGTTGTCACCTTCTCACCAAGCTGCTTGGCAATGGTCTTGTAGCCCATTCCAGCCTTGTGTAGATCTACAATCTTGTCCCTGACATCCTTGGAGAGCTCTTTGGTCTTGGCCATGGTGGAGAGTTTGGAATCTGATTGATTGATTGCTTCTGTGGACAGGTGTCTTTTATACAGGTAAGAAACTGAGATTAGGAGCACTCCCTTTAAGAGTGTGCTCCTAATCTCAGCTCGTTACCTGTATGAAAGACACCTGGGAGCCAGAAATCTTTCTGATTGAGAGGGGGTCAAATACTTATTTCCCTCATTAAAATGCAAATCAATTTATAACATTTTTGACATGCGTTTTTCTGGATATTTTTGTTGTTATTCTGTCTCTCACTGTTCAAATAAACCTACCATTAAAATTATAGACTGAACATTTCTTTGTCAGTGGGCAAACGTACAAAATCAGCAGGGGATCAAATACTTTTTTCCCTCACTGTAGAATAGTACAGAATATAATAGAATAGTATAGACTAGACTAATATAGAATAGAACAGAATAGAATTGTAGAGAATAGAATAATGTTGATTTCCCAGGGTGATCTTCAGTTGTGGCAAATCTGCTAAGATATGTAACAGCAGCATTCAGACAAGCCAGATAGGATCCTACAAATGGATCTGAGATAAACGCAGGATATTGTTATTGTGTTTGAATACAACACTGAAGTACTGTTCTATAAGGGAATGAAACGTCTGAATTTTCTTCCGCTATTAAAGGACTAGTAAAGGCCCAGTGAACTACTTTTGTGAAAAATAACACTTAAAAAAAGAAAATTTTTATTTTTGTTATTATTGTCATTTTTCAGGGAGTGCTGCAGCACCTGACTTCCCACGGCTGTGCTGATGGTTCAGGTCCTCATATTTTGCACTGCTAAAATGAACTCATAAAAGCCCATAAAAAGGAGAGGAGGGGTTGAGGTGAGACGCGGGAGTTCAATTAATCAACATGAAAAGTAGAAGGTACAGTAGAAAAGTTCAAAAGCCACCATCATTTGGTCATTAAAATGGCCCCCTCTTTATCAACGGTTGAATGGATATGACAATGAAAATGGACGGTAGCCAGCTAAGTCACATTCTCTGAAAACAATGATTTTAGCCATGGATTTGACATTCATTTGGATCGCTGACACAGCCAACCCCCACACATAAATGAGACGACAACAAACCCGATTCATAAACGGGCTCCATTTCAGTAGCAGGCCAAAATGCATAATGTACAAACAGGCTCGTAGGTTACGGTATGAGAACACCGAGGGACGAGCGTGGGACCCGCTCTGGACGGCGCGCTGGGAGGGAGGGAGAGGGAGCGTGAGCCATTTGCTTGCCTCAGCGAGTGCCTGCCGATGTGAATGTCTCTCTACCATGCGCATTTGACCAAACAAGTGGCGGCTGCGAGACTGTTTCACCTGTCGCTTCAATTATTTTCAGCTGGCAGGGAAACCACGGAGGGAGGTGAAAATCAAGGGGGAATTATTCGATTTGATTTGCTACATATGTTTAATAGTGTAACATTATAAAATGTATTTTGCTGTTAATATAGAGGAAAGGAACCCCTCAACGATATTCAGCCGAAAGCATAAGACCAAAATCTACTATTCATGTAGGTGATTTGCTGAAATAAATAGCCTCGGGTACATTATGATCTGATGAGACAATAGTCTGCAGGACACTTAAACGACAACTGTTGACGCAGTCAAGTTTGTTTGCAAACCAAATGTATAGGCTAAAGCACAGCTATATAATCAATATAGACTACACAATATTAATAATTACAAGTAGCCTGTGTAATCACTGTGTAACTACATAATAATGGCAATAACAACCAGCAAACGAATAATTGCCTCTAACACTTCAGGCTATATAATTAAAATGACTAGCCCAACCGTCTCAAATAAGGGGAAAAGTCGTTTCATCCAGATACGACGCACCTGATAAGCAATAAATAATCAATGCCTGGAGCTTATCGTTAGAAACTACGATTTTTTTATCAAATCCATGACTCTCTGTGTGTGGGGCAGCCTATTCGAGTTGAATGACAATATTAATTCAAGACTATTCCCCAAGGGAAAGGATGCCATCGGATAGGATTCATTAATAGTGACAATCTTGAGTGAGTGGGCTTTATTGACATCCGGTGATGCACTTTGCTGAATGACATGCGTGTTTGTGAACTTCAGATTTGTTTACGAAGACGACTGCAGTAATGTCATGGACTATTACAACATGCCAGCTTGAACTGTGTCAATTTACACACTGTTCCACTTCACAACAACATTTCATATCAGCAGCAGCGTGATCAGTTATTTATATTTTAGAGCAATTATTACGGGCAGTTTACAACGGCAAATACCATAGCCGAAGACCTTGCGCATGAGCGCGCTGTCTGTTGCTCTCACTCACCTGACTGTGCTGTGCTCGGCCTGAACACCACGAAGGAGATGAGGAGACATCGAAGACACAGGGGAAACTTCATTTTGCACGGTTGCTGACGATAACTCCGGTAACTCACATGTCCAATAAGGTATCCGGTTATTTAAAAGGAAATATCGGCTCTTGACAGTTTCAGAAACTGGGTCCCCACGCGCGCGTCATGGCGTCCTCCGTTTGCCCAAATAGTTCAATGCACAAGTTAAACGCGACGAAAACAGGAGGTTCGTTTGTAGTTCTTATAGTGACCAATGTTTTGACCACTGTTACTCCATGCCATTACTCCTCACACTACGATCCAGCAGACGGCTGGGGTGTTTTGACACACCCCTTCAGTGCGGCTAACACCTCCTACAGTCCACTGATTGGTCGAGGGAAAGGCTCTGAGCTTAATAAACACGCCCATATCACTTATCGCCTTCTCTCTTTGGCTCATTAGGATTGATATACAGTTGCTCTCTTGATGCACAGTGTACACCTGTCTCAGACCCTGGCCTATACGCTTCCCTAACTGTGCGTAAAATGCGCATAGCCAACAATTGCATCGGAATAACTGTTTGTATGCGAAAAGTATTGTGCGTTTCTATTTTACTTTCTCTTCAGAAATTGTATTTGTTGACAGAATAGGTGTTGACATTGACTGGACGTATTTGAATAGGCCTTGAGCCTACAGTACACGTAACCTTAGATAGAGGAGAAGAGTTGTGCGTACTGCATCCATTGAGAGCATGACGTGCCCAAACCAAAGTAGGTTAACCACAGAACCCAGATAGGCCGTCTAGAGCAAAACGATTCATATCATTTTGTGAAAACAATTAGGCCTCGTAATTTTTTTATATCGATGTCAATCAGAATACAATCTTTTCTCAAAGTCAACACATTGCTGTGAGATAAATGACCAAAACACTCTAATGAATTAATGATGTATATGCCTCTGGGTCTCTCTGTGTCTGTCAAAGTGCTATGTGGCATATAGATATTATATGGACTATGATACTTTTACAGTTACCGTCTCTGTGGGATTCTAACAGCATATTGCCAATAACCACAAGAGGGCCAAACTATATAGGCTTACTATGCATTTCAACATGGGTCCAACTGTAATACAGTAGCATCCCCTGTAGTCCACACAGTGAATTGAATAACTGGTTATGCTTATAACCAGTAAGATGTAGGTCTACTCCTGTGTCTTACAGGGGGAAAGCATGTAGGTCAACATCTTATTAAAGGTAGGTCTGTGGTTATAAAAAAAAAAAAGATATAATTATGATACAAGTTAGGCTAATCTGCTAAAGTAGATAATTTGCATATATTTATATGTATGGTAGTTGATGCCCTAGTGATGGTAAATATGTATGTCTTCTAACCCACTACACTCTTAGAAAAAAAGGATCCAAAAGGGTTATTTAGCGGTCCCCATAGGAGAACCCTTTTTGGTTCCAGGTACAACCTTTTTGGTTTCAGGTAGAACCCTTTTGGGTTCAATTTAGAGCCCTTTGTGGAATGTGTTCTACCTGGAACCCAAAAGGGTTATTTAAAGGGTTCCCCTAGGGGACAGCCAAATAACCCTTTTAGGTTCTAGAAAGCACTTGTTTTCCTAAGAGAGACCCACTATACACCAACAGGTCTAACTTATATGACAGGAGCCCCTCATACTGGTCATTGGCTATTATCTGCTGCCATCTAGGGGATCTAAATAAGATACCTCTACTTTTATTGGAGAAACACAAGATCCATTCACATATCAAATCAAATGTAATGTATTTATAACGCCCTTTACATCAGCAGATGTCACCAAGTGCTTATACAGAATCCCAACCTAAAACCCCAAACAGCAAGCAATGCAGATGTAGAAGCACTGTGGCTAGGAAAAACTCCCTAGAAAAGCCAGGAACCTAGGAAGAAACCTAGAGAGGAACCAGGCCCCGAGGGTTGGCCAGTCCTCCATCACAAACCCTCAATCATATTGATCTCCAGCAGGACTTATAATAAACAGGAGTTTCTCAAGGCCAATATCAGAGCTGCAGCAGACACTGTATACTATAAACAAAGCCAGACTCTAATGCATTACATGAGAATGATTGATAGTGTGCCCACTGCCCACTTTATGAAATGAACAATGGAATAAAGCTTTAATACGCATAATGGAATAAACCAACCGATGGATAAATTAGGGAGGTTGCACCACCTGTGGGAGAGAGCACAGGACATTGTATACAAGGCAATTACATGTCAAATATGGTAAAAAAATATATATAATTGTAAATCTCAGAACTTGGCACTAGGACAATACAAAATCTAAATCATACAGCCAAACCTGACTGTGGTAGCCTATGATGTCCGTTGTGCTACCTCAACAGTCCTGCGCGGTGTCTGTGATATTTTGGGCACTATAGGCTACCTACAGTACAGTGGTAGACTGTCCACCTCAACAGCAACAGAATAACTTGAACCAGACATTTCTTGTTTAAAAACTATGAACAAATAAAATGTATTATATACAGAAGCATAGCCGCAGGAAGTAGTTTGGGGGGGGGGGGGGTTCGCTGGTGTTGTGCAAATTTTTATGAATACTTTTTCTTCAGATTTTCCTCAACACCCCTACTTTCCGCGGCTATGTATGGAAGTTAACCAACGATTTACCACTGATTTATGGATGGCTCCACGACTTGGGTGTCGCTCCTGTCGCCAGTTAAAATAGACAACTGGCGTGAACAATGGCTTCAGTTGGAGCATGCATATTCATTTGATGAATCAGTTATTGCAAAGGACAAGGAGTTGTAAGAATTAGCGCATCAATACACTGAAGAAGAGACCACGAGTGAGAAGTTAGGTTACTGCCGCGTCTCTTCGGTGCAATCCATAATAAGAAGCTATGGCACTAGACTGTACATCGCTGACAAAACTAACCCTTGTTTTATGTGTGGCAGGTACGTGTGATTTGATCAATTATATATAATAGCTAATGCTATTTGTTGTTTTGCTTTTGTTTGCTGGTTGTTTTTTAGTTTTGTAATTTTATGCAATATGCCTCCCTGGCGCACGTTCTGTTCTTACCAGATAGCCGAACCGTACCAAGGCGTCTACAAATGACTTACATTGACATTTTTCGTTTGATTTAGCCTATAAAGCTTATTGCGTAATCCAAACGTTTGACCATTACGCGAAACATAAATAACATTTTAAATGTGTGCTGTAGAATGAAGCTAAGAATGAAAATGTCATATTTTGACATTAAACAATTTTCAACTTCATCGATTATTGACGTTATAAAAGTGAAGTGTCCAGTATTATGATGTTGTACAGTATTCACATAGAGCATCTGGTCTCTAAGCTTTGGTCATCAGCTTTTTTCTTTCGAATTATTTTCTCATTGGGAGTGTACAGGTGATCATGATGAATATGAAAACATGTTCGCACAATACTGGACAAAACAGCTGACCAAGGTGAAGGATATCTGGGCCAACCTGAATGAATCAGCTGCATCAAATGAATGACGATGCTGTCAAAGGCAATGCAAAGCTTTCTATGAACTGGTCTCTCTATACATTTAACACAAAGCGTTCTATGATCTGGTCTCTCTCTACATTTAACACAAAGCGTTCTATGAACTGGTCTCTCTATACATTTCACACAAAGCTTATTTATTCCGCTTCCCACTGGGCACACACTGGTTGAATCAACGTCATTTCAATTCATTTCAATGAAATTACGTTGAACCAAGGTGGAATAGACGTTAAATTGCACCCTAGATTGTTCTCTCTGCTACCGCACGGCAACGGTACCGGTGCGCCAAGTCTAGGTCAAAAAGGCTTCTTAACAGCTTCTGCCGGATAAGACTCCTGAACAGCCAATCAAATGGCTACCCGGACTATTTGCATTGACCCCCATTTTCTACCTACATGTACATATGACCTCAATTACCTCGACTAACCGGTGCCCCGCACATTGACTCTGTGCTGGTACCCAAGTATATAGCCTCACTACTGTTATTTCACTGCTCTTTAATTACTTGTTATTTTTCAATTTTCTTCTCTTTTTTATTTATTTATTTTATTTTATATTTTTTACTTCAGTTTATTTTAGTAAATACTTTCTTTACACTTATTTTTCTTAAAACTGCGTTGTTGGTTAAGGGCTTTTCACTGTAAGGTCTACTACACCTGTTGTTTTCAGCGCATGTGACATAAAATGTGATTTGATAATTGACATCTGTGCCCAGTGGGTTGTCCCCAATTCACCCACAGGAGGATATCATTACTAATAGTAGCCTAATTATAGATGGCTCTCGAGTTACATTAGTCGGAGTACTCAAATCAAAGGTTATTGCTTGGTGAACCGTGTGATTTTAAAGGCACAGTCTGTTTTTTGCTACTGTTCAATGGTCATTTAACTGCCTTTGGGCACTTTGCTGTTCCACTGTTCTGTCCCCTGGCCATCTTGCCGTGTGTGGGAGCTGGTCTCATTCTCAGTGTCAAAAGAAGTGTGAACTATTAGCTAGAGGAAGTCAGGAGAACCCATACAATCGCCTGAGCGTCAGTCTGGTTGTGCTATCATGCCAACTTGGTGCTCATTGCCATGCCGAACATGTTTGACTTGACAAGGACAGCAATGGAGAAGGAAAGAGCAAAAACAGATCTGGGACACTGAGTTTCCCATAAAGTGCTTTGTGCTGTCGGTACAAAAACATCTAACTGGAACCATTAAACTCTCAGACATCAACCATTCGAACCCTCTCCGTGGCTCTGGTACTGAAGAGACAACATTTGGGACTTCTTACAGCTGAGGTAGGCTACCAAGTACTGACCCCCGACCTTAGCCTGACCTTTTCCTCCAGGCAGAGGGCACTTCACACCACTGTGTTAGGGACCAGGTTGTCAGGGTACCCAATCACAGGCCATAGCTGGTAGGGTTACAGACCCGGCACCCCTATCTGAACCGTTTGGTGCATTCCAGAGTTCTGGTTGAGAACACCTCTGTAGACCCCTGGGGCTCCACACCAACTCACCAGCTGGACATGTATCCACCTTGGACTGCCTGACCTTGTGTTAGTGCGTAGATGACCTTGTAAGTGGACATTGAGTGGCTTAGTGCTCATTTACAGACAGCGACGAGACCTTCTACAGGGTGGAGGTTGGAGTCCTGGCAGAGTGGAACGTTTGACCCTCTCCACTGCAGCCCCATCAATGTCAATAGGTGGTGAACTGTAGTCGATGAACAGCATTCTCACAGCACGTCCAAGTGGGATAGGGGCGTGTTCAGAACACTGGCGATTGCGTAATCCGTGGATCTGTTAGGTCGGTATGCACATCCTAATGGGTCCAGGGTTTCAGGTAAGGTGGAGCTGATGTGGTCCTTGACCAGCCTCTCCAAACACTTCATGATGAAAGAACTGAGTGCTATAGGCAGAGCGATAGTCATTTAGGCAGGTTACCTTTGTTTGCCTGAGTACAGGGACAATGGTGGACATCTGGAAGCATGTGTTGATGACAGACTGGGACAGTCTATTCTGCTGCATGTGTTGATGACAGACTGGGACAGTCTATTCTGCTGGTCCGTACTGGTCACGTTAGGAGGTTTCATTCCAGACATGGGTTCAAATAGTACTTGTCTTTAAAATACTTTAAACTGCATTAGATTGAGCTTGCCTAGTGCAACGGAATGGTCCCAAAAGTGCAAACCTGGCCTATCCGGTACTCCAGGCAGGCTCAATCAAACGCTTATTAACGAAGGGTATTTGAATCAAGATCTTCGGCTGTATGCATCACGCGTCTCAGAGTGAGACTGCTGATCTAGGATCTGGTGCCCCCTGTCCATATAATCTTATTGTTTATGATCTTAAAGGCAAAACTGATCCTAAATCATCACTCCTGCTTTTAGACGCTTGATACATTTAGCCCCTGTTTCATAAACTTGCTGCCTCCCTGATCGCTTCCAACAACTACAATACAATCTGATGACATGTTCCTTCCCTCTGAAGCAGCCCGTGGCTTTCCCCCAGTGAGCGGCTCCAGCGGTGCCTACGGGAGGGCCATTCCACCACTTAGCAGCTGCAGCGGTGCCTACGGGAGGGCCATCTCTGACTTCTGTGTGACCAAGTTCACTCAGGACATGGAGGCCCTGGACCAGAGCCTGTGGTGCAGCTGGTCCGACACTTTTCAGTCAGTATCATCTATATTATTCACCTAAATCCATCCTACATTTTATTCATCCTAAAACAAAAAATAGAGTTGAGTTCAATTACATTTACTGGAATTATGTCACTGTATTATTTGTCAGTATTACTTGCAAATGACGTTCTATCAGTTTAGCAGAGGCCCTTGTCTTTACAAGACCGTTCCATCTGGAGCCAAGTTTACATGTCTATCACCATAACAGACACACAGAAGGATTCTATCACCATAACAGACACACAGAAGGATTCTATCACCATAACAGACACACAGAAGGATTCTATCACCATAACAGACACACAGAAGGATTCTATCACCATAACAGACACACAGAAGGATTCTATCACCATAACAGACACACAGAAGGATTCTATCACCATAACAGACACACAGAAGGATTCTATCACCATAACAGACACACAGAAGGATTCTATCACCATAACAGACACACAGAAGGATTCTATCACCATAACAGACACACAGAAGGATTCTATCACCATAACAGACACACAGAAGGATTCTATCACCATAACAGACACACAGAAGGATTCTATCACCATAACAGACACACAGAAGGATTCTATCACCATAACAGACACACAGAAGGATTCTATCACCATAACAGACACACAGAAGGATTCTATCACCATAACAGACACACAGAAGGATTCTATCACCATAACACACACACAGAAGGATTCTATCACCATAACAGACACACAGACCGATTCCTCATAGGAATGTTCCTGTGATGTGCAAGGAATGTCTCCAAGAGACCGTTCCCTTAATGTCAAATCCAATTGAGCCAGAAAGTGGTTAGTATGTTCTCAGAACTTAAGATGTGAATGTTTTAGACGTGTTTCCTGGGAGAGTTGGAAGAACATGTGTCCCCCAAAACATGTATTACTATTGCAGAGCCAATCAAGGCCCTGATTGGTGAACCACTGATCCGTTCATAGTTCTTTGTCTGTTGGCAAAGTTAAGGATGCTCCCACATAGAATGTTTTCAACTTACATATTTGACACACTTTGACATACGTGATTAAATTATGCCTGTTGATTTATAGAGTAGTTATTATTCAACATGTCCTCAACTGGGATTTGAACTGACAACCTTTAGGTTCTCAGTACTCAGATCTTCCTGCTACACCCCCATCTTTCAGGAAACCTGACTGTTCTTTAATCAGTGATTTGGTTGACTTATTTCAGCTATTGAAGGACTTTCAGTATAGTTGTGTAATGTTGGTGGGACGTATCAACCTGGTTTAATGATCCTCCTGAATCACTAGGATCAATAGTAGTTTGTCTTGAGTGTACTTTTAACAGAGCTGAGATTTACTTCAAAGTGCATTCACCCTATTGCTTACACCTATCAAGTTGTCTCAGATCTAAACAAGTGCCTAGGAAGAAGTGTTTAGTGTTTCTTCTGGACAGGGCCTAACTATACTGGCTCAATAAGCACATGCAAGAACAGTCCTGTGTCCAGTTTTCATTCAAACATTTTAATATGTTCCACCATCATTAGACAACTATCAAATCACTGATGAGAGAATAGTCAAATGAACTGATAACTATCAAATCACTGATGAGAGAATAGTAAAATGAACTGGTAACTATCAAATCACTGATGAGAGAATAGTCAAATGAACTGATAACTATCAAATCACTGATGAGAGAATAGTCAAAGTAACTGACAACTATCAAATCACTGATGAGATAATAGTCAAATTAACTGATAACTATCAAATCACTGATGAGATAATAGTCAAAGTAACTGACAACTGACACAGAGGTGGTTTAGCAGCACAATCTAAATGTCGTTAACCACGAGGTTGTGAGCTCAAATCAAAGGTGTGAACATATTGAATAATAATTGCTGTATAAATGAACATGCACAATGTAATCATGTGTGTCAAATATGTAAGTTGAAAACACTATGTTAAAAGCACTGTCTGTGTGTAACCTTGCCAACAGACAGAACGAGCTGTGAATGGATCTGTGGTTAGCCAATCAGGGCCTTGATGGGCTTGGCAAAAGTAACAAGGTGTGATGTGTAATAAAAAAATATATATTTTGGGAAAACGTTTCTTTGGGACCATCAGGCAACGTCCTGACAACTGATACACAGAAATGTTCTTGCAGCGTTCCCATGAAACGTATCTAGAACATTAATATCTTACATTCTGAGAACATGGCGACCATATTCTGTGAACGTTTGGTGGGACGTTGAAGGAACATTCTCCTAACCCTCAGAAAACTTTACACATGAATTTGTTCTTGCAGCGTTCCCATGAAACGTGTCTAGAACATGAATGTTGCGTGTTCTAAAAACAGTGTAACCATGTTCTAGATAATTCTGCCTGATATGAAGGGAATGCTCCCCTAATGCTATCACCAAAACATGCTGAAAAGGTTCTCAGAAGGTTTTGTGTTAGCGTAGATAGAATGTTCCCCTGACTAACGGAAAACTAGACACTCAAACATCAGGAGAACATTACGGGTAACATTACAAAAAATTTCTCTTTCTCTCTCCCTAGAATTGTTAGCTGGGTAGGGAGGGAAGAAGAGAGAGTGAAGGAGGGAGAGGGCGGGAGAGAGAGGTGGGAGAGGGAGAGGGAGAGAGAGGTGGGAGACGGAGAGGGAGAGGGAGAGAGAGGTGGGAGACGGAGAGATAGAAAGAGCGATTTAGTGAGCAGGTCAACTCTGTTTTGCGTGTGGAAAGAAAAAGTGAAGAGGAAGAGAGGGATTGAGAAAGAGACAGAACTTTGCATAAACAAATATTTGCCCAACCAGCCCCTCTGGTCTTGGTCCCGGGTTTAGGGCACACTGATGTTGTGTAAGGTGACACCTGTACATAGGTTCTGGATGGCTGTCTGCCATGGGGACACAGGGTACTAAGTGTGTGTGTGTGTGTGTGTGTGTGTGTGTGTGTGTGTGTGTGTGTGTGTGTGTGTGTGTGTGTGTGTGTGTGTGTGTGTGTGTGTGTGTGTGTGTGTGTGTGTGTGTGTGTGTGTGTGTGTGTGTGTGTGTGTGTGCGTGCGTGCCTCCCTGCCTGCCTGCGTGCGTGTGTGTGTGCCTACGTGCGTTCATGGCCAGATCAGAACAGCATGCCCTATTAGAAGTTGAACAGTAGTCACCTTTGGGGTTTCCAGCGTCAAAGAGAGTCTGAAATTACACTGAATTCATGTATGCTCTTTCAGAACAAAGTCTCCAATGAATAATTCATTGAATCACCTCTATTCAGTCCAAACACCTCTGATATTATCAGGAGACCAAAGGCACTTCAGTGTGTCTTAGCTCTAATTATATTCACTCAGTCATGCTGGTCTCTAGCTCCCCTGGTATGATATTGGGAGTTCCACTGCTGATATGTCTCCTCTCTAACAACCTACCACCTAGCTATGGTAGTTATATTTAGCTGTATGGTATGTCTCCTCTCTAACAACCTACCACCTAGCTATGGTAGTTATATTTAGCTGTATGGTATGTCTCCTCTCTAACAACCTACCACCTAGCTATGGTAGTTACATTTAGCTGTATGGTATGTCCCCTCTCTAACCACCTAGCTATGGTAGTTATATTTAGCTGTATGGTATGTCTCCTCTCTAACCACCTAGCTATGGTAGTTATATTTAGCTGTATGTTATGTCTCCTCTCTAAGCACCTAGCTATGGTAGTTATATTTAGCTGTATGGTATGTCTCCTCTCTAACCACCTACCACCTAGCTATGGTAGTTATATTTAGCTGTATGGTATGTCCCCTCTCTAACCACCTAGCTATGGTAGTTATATTTAGCTGTATGGTATGTCTCCTCTCTAACCACCTACCACCTAGCTATGGTAGTTATATTTAGCTGTATGGTATGTCCCCTCTCTAACCACCTAGCTATGGTAGTTATATTTAGCTGTATGGTATGTCCCCTCTCTAACCACCTAGCTATGGTAGTTATGTTTAGCTGTATGGTATGTCCCCTCTCTAACCACCTACCACCTAGCTATGGTAGTTATATTTAGCTGTATGGTATGTCCCCTCTCTAACCACCTAGCTATGGTAGTTATATTTAGCTGTATGGTATGTCTCCTCTCTAACTCCCTACCACCTAGCTATGGTAGTTATATTTAGATGTATGGTATGTCCCCTCTCTAACCACCTACCACCTAGCTATGGTAGTTATATTTAGCTGTATGGTATGTCTCCTCCGTAACCACCTAGCTATGGTAGTTATATTTAGCTGTATGGTATGTCCCCTCTCTAACCACCTAGCTATGGTAGTTATATTTAGCTGTATGGTATGTCCCCTCTCTAACCACCTAGCTATGGTAGTTATATTTAGCTGTATGGTATGTCCCCTCTCTAACCACCTAGCTATGGTAGTTATATTTAGATGTATGGTATGTCTCCTCTCTAACAACCTACCACCTAGCTATGGTAGTTATGTTTAGCTGTATGGTATGTCCCCTCTCTAACAACCTACCACCTAGCTATGGTAGTTATATTTAGCTGTATGGTATGTCTCCTCCGTAACCACCTAGCTATGGTAGTTATATTTAGCTGTATGGTATGTCTCCTCTCTAACCACCTACCACCTAGCTATGGTAGTTATATTTAGCTGTATGGTATGTCCCCTCTCTAACCACCTACCACCTAGCTATGGTAGTTATATTTAGCTGTATGGTATGTCTCCTCTCGTAACCACCTACCACCTAGCTATGGTAGTTATATTTAGCTGTATGGTATGTCCCCTCTCTAACCACCTACCACCTAGCTATGGTAGTTATATTTAGCTGTATGGTATGTCCCCTCTCTAACCACCTACCACCTAGCTATGGTAGTTATATTTAGCTGTATGGTATGTCCCCTCTCTAACCACCTACCACCTAGCTATGGTAGTTATATTTAGCTGTATGGTATGTCTCCTCTCTAACCACCTAGCTATGGTAGTTATATTTAGCTGTATGGTATGTCTCCTCTCTAACCACCTACCACCTAGCTATGGTAGTTATATTTAGCTGTATGGTATGTCTCCTCTCTAACCACCTACCACCTAGCTATGGTAGTTATATTTAGCTGTATGGTATGTCTCCTCTCTAACCACCTAGCTATGGTAGTTATATTTAGCTGTATGGTATGTCTCCTCTCTAACCACCTAGCATCTAGCTATGGTAGTTATATTTAGCTGTATGGTATGGCTCCTCTCTAACCACCTACCACCTAGCTATGGTAGTTATATTTAGCTGTATGGTATGTCCCCTCTCTATCCACCTACCACCTAGCTATGGTAGTTAATATATCAACTCTACCTACTCTCTCTAACCACCTAGCTATGGTAGTTATATTTAGCTGTATGGTATGTCTCCCTCTAACCACCTACCACCTAGCTATGGTAGTTATATTTAGCTGTATGGTATGTCCCCTCTCTATCCACCTACCACCTAGCTATGGTAGTTATATTTAGCTGTATGGTATGTCTCCTCTCTAACCACCTAGCTATGGTAGTTATATTTAGCTGTATGGTATGTCTCCTCTCTAACCACCTAGCTATGGTAGTTATATTTCGCTGTATGGTATGTCTCCTCTCTAACCACCTAGCTATGGTAGTTATATTTAGCTGTATGGTATGTCTCCTCTCTAACCACCTAGCTATGGTAATTATATTTAGCTGTATGGTATGTCTCCTCTCTAACCACCTAGCTATGGTAGTTATATTTAGCTGTATGGTATGTCTCCTCTCTAACCCCCTACCACCTAGCTATGGTAGTTATATTTAGCTGTATGGTATGTCTCCTCTCTAACCACCTACCACCTAGCTATGGTAGTTATATTTAGCTGTATGGTATGTCTCCTCTCTAACTCCCTACCACCTAGCTATGGTAGTTATATTTAGCTGTATGGTATGTCTCCTCTCTAACCACCTACCACCTAGCTATGGTAGTTATATTTAGCTGTATGGTATGTCTCCTCTCTAACCACCTACCACCTAGCTATGGTAGTTATATTTAGCTGTATGGTATGTCTCCTCTCTAACCACCTAGCTATGGTAGTTATATTTAGCTGTATGGTATGTCTCCTCTCTAACCACCTACCACCTTGCTATGGTAGTTATATTTAGCTGTATGGTATGTCTCCTCTCTAACTCCCTACCACCTAGCTATGCTAGTTATATTTAGCTGAATGGTATGTCTCCTCTCTAACCACCTACCACCTAGCTATGGTAGTTATATTTAGCTGTATGGTATGTCCCCTCTCTAACCACCTAGCTATGGTAGTTATATTTAGCTGTATGGTATGTCCCCTCTCTAACCACCTAGCTATGGTAGTTATATTTAGCTGTATGGTATGTCCCCTCTCTAACCACCTAGCTATGGTAGTTATATTTAGCTGTATGGTATGTCCCCTCTCTAACCACCTAGCTATGGTAGTTATATTTAGATGTATGGTATGTCTCCTCTCTAACAACCTACCACCTAGCTATGGTAGTTATGTTTAGCTGTATGGTATGTCCCCTCTCTAACAACCTACCACCTAGCTATGGTAGTTATATTTAGCTGTATGGTATGTCTCCTCCGTAACCACCTAGCTATGGTAGTTATATTTAGCTGTATGGTATGTCCCCTCTCTAACCACCTACCACCTAGCTATGGTAGTTATATTTAGCTGTATGGTATGTCCCCTCTCTAACCACCTACCACCTAGCTATGGTAGTTATATTTAGCTGTATGGTATGTCCCCTCTCTAACCACCTACCACCTAGCTATGGTAGTTATATTTAGCTGTATGGTATGTCTCCTCTCTAACCACCTAGCTATGGTAGTTATATTTAGCTGTATGGTATGTCTCCTCTCTAACCACCTACCACCTAGCTATGGTAGTTATATTTAGCTGTATGGTATGTCTCCTCTCTAACCACCTACCACCTAGCTATGGTAGTTATATTTAGCTGTATGGTATGTCTCCTCTCTAACCACCTAGCTATGGTAGTTATATTTAGCTGTATGGTATGTCTCCTCTCTAACCACCTAGCATCTAGCTATGGTAGTTATATTTAGCTGTATGGTATGGCTCCTCTCTAACCACCTACCACCTAGCTATGGTAGTTATATTTAGCTGTATGGTATGTCCCCTCTCTATCCACCTACCACCTAGCTATGGTAGTTATATTTAGCTGTATGGTATGTCTCCTCTCTAACCACCTAGCTATGGTAGTTATATTTAGCTGTATGGTATGTCTCCTCTCTAACCACCTAGCTATGGTAGTTATATTTCGCTGTATGGTATGTCTCCTCTCTAACCACCTAGCTATGGTAGTTATATTTAGCTGTATGGTATGTCTCCTCTCTAACCACCTAGCTATGGTAATTATATTTAGCTGTATGGTATGTCTCCTCTCTAACCACCTAGCTATGGTAGTTATATTTAGCTGTATGGTATGTCTCCTCTCTAACCCCCTACCACCTAGCTATGGTAGTTATATTTAGCTGTATGGTATGTCTCCTCTCTAACCACCTACCACCTAGCTATGGTAGTTATATTTAGCTGTATGGTATGTCTCCTCTCTAACTCCCTACCACCTAGCTATGGTAGTTATATTTAGCTGTATGGTATGTCTCCTCTCTAACCACCTACCACCTAGCTATGGTAGTTATATTTAGCTGTATGGTATGTCTCCTCTCTAACCACCTACCACCTAGCTATGGTAGTTATATTTAGCTGTATGGTATGTCTCCTCTCTAACCACCTAGCTATGGTAGTTATATTTAGCTGTATGGTATGTCTCCTCTCTAACCACCTACCACCTTGCTATGGTAGTTATATTTAGCTGTATGGTATGTCTCCTCTCTAACTCCCTACCACCTAGCTATGCTAGTTATATTTAGCTGAATGGTATGTCTCCTCTCTAACCACCTACCACCTAGCTATGGTAGTTATATTTAGCTGTATGGTATGTCTCCTCTCTAACCCCCTACCACCTAGCTATGGTCGTTATATTTAGCTGTATGGTATGTCTCCTCTCTAACCCTACCACCTAGCTATGGTAGTTATATTTAGCTGTATGGTATGTCTCCTCTCTAACCACCTAGCTATGGTAGTTATATTTAGCTGTATGGTATGTCTCCTCTCTAACTCCCTACCACCTAGCTATGCTAGTTATATTTAGCTGAATGGTATGTCTCCTCTCTAACCACCTACCACCTAGCTATGGTAGTTATATTTAGCTGTATGGTATGTCTCCTCTCTAACCCCCTACCACCTAGCTATGGTAGTTATATTTAGCTGTATGGTATGTCTCTTCTCTAACTCCCTACCACCTAGCTATGGTCGTTATATTTAGCTGTATGGTATGTCCCCTTACTAACAACCTACCACCTAGCTATGGTAGTTATATTTAGCTGTATGGTATGTCTCCTCTCTAATCACCTAGCTATGGTAGTTATATTTAGCTGTATGGTATGTCTCCTCTCTAACCACCTAGCTATGGTAGTTATATTTAGCTGTATGTTATGTCCCCTCTCTAACCACCTAGCTATGGTAGTTATATTTAGCTGTATGGTATGTCTCCTCTCTAACCCCCTACCACCTAGCTATGGTAGTTATATTTAGCTGTATGGTATGTCTCCTCTCTAACCACCTACCACCTAGCTATGGTAGTTATATTTAGCTGTATGGTATGTCCCCTCTCTAACCCCCTACCACCTAGCTATGGTAGTTATATTTAGCTGTAAGGTATGTCTCCTCTCTAACCACCTACCACCTAGCTATGGTAGTTATATTTAGCTGTATGGTATGTCTCCTCTCTAACCACCTAGCTATGGTAGTTATATTTAGCTGTATGGTATGTCTCCTCTCTAACCACCTACCACCTAGCTATGGTAGTTATATTTAGCTGTATGGTATGTTTCCTCTCTAACCACCTAGCTATGGTAGTTATATTTAGCTGTATGGTATGTCCCCTCTCTAACCACCTACCACCTAGCTATGGTAGTTATATTTAGCTGTATGGTATGTCTCCTATCTAACTCCCTACCACCTAGCTATGGTAGTTATATTTAGCTGTATGGTATGTCTCCTCTCTAACTCCCTACCACCTAGCTATGGTAGTTATATTTAGCTGTATGGTATGTCTCCTCTCTAAACACCTACCACCTAGCTATGGTAGTTATATTTAGCTGTATGGTATGTCTCCTCTCTAACCACCTACCACCTAGCTATGGTAGTTATATTTAGCTGTATGGTATGTCTCCTCTCTAACCACCTACCACCTAGCTATGGTAGTTATATTTAGCTGTATGGTATGTCCCCTCTCTAACCACCTACCACCTAGCTATGGTAGTTATATTTAGCTGTATGGTATGTCCCCTCTCTAACCCCCTACCACCTAGCTATGGTAGTTATATTTAGCTGTATGGTATGTCTCCTCTCTAACCACCTACCACCTAGCTATGGTAGTTATATTTAGCTGTATGGCATGTCTCCTCTCTAACCACCTAGCTATGGTAGTTATATTTAGCTGTATGGTATGTCTCCTCTCTAACCACCTACCACCTAGCTATGGTAGTTATATTTAGCTGTATGGTATGTCTCCTCTCTAACCACCTACCACCTAGCTATGGTAGTTATATTTAGCTGTATGGTATGTCTCCTCTCTAACTCCCTACCACCTAGCTATGGTAGTTATATTTAGCTGTATGGTATGTCTCCTCTCTAACTCCCTACCACCTAGCTATGGTAGTTATATTTAGCTGTATGGTATGTCTCCTCTCTAACTCCCTACCACCTAGCTATGGTAGTTATATTTAGCTGTATGGTATGTCTCCTCTCTAAACACCTACCACCTAGCTATGGTAGTTATATTTATCTGTATGGTATGTCTCCTCTCTAACCACCTACCACCTAGCTATGGTAGTTATATTTAGCTGTATGGTATGTCCCCTCTCTAACCACCTACCACCTAGCTATGGTAGTTATATTTAGCTGTATGGTATGTCTCCTCTCTAATCACCTACCACCTAGCTATGGTAGTTATATTTAGCTGTATGGTATGTCTCCTCTCTAACTCCCTACCACCTAGCTATGGTAGTTATATTTAGCTGTATGGTATGTCTCCTCTCTAACTCCCTACCACCTAGCTATGGTAGTTATATTTAGCTGTATGGTATGTCTCCTCTCTAAACACCTACCACCTAGCTATGGTAGTTATATTTATCTGTATGGTATGTCTCCTCTCTAACCACCTACCACCTAGCTATGGTAGTTATATTTAGCTGTATGGTATGTCCCCTCTCTAACCACCTACCACCTAGCTATGGTAGTTATATTTAGCTGTATGGTATGTCTCCTCCCTAACCACCTAGCTATGGTAGTTATATTTAGCTGTATGGTATGTCTCCTCTCTAACCACCTAGCTATGGTAGTTATATTTAGCTGTATGGTATGTCCCCTCTCTAACCTCCTACCACCTAGCTATGGTAGTTATATTTAGCTGTATGGTATGTCTCCTCTCTAACCACCTATCACCTAGCTATGGTAGTTATATTTAGCTGTATGGTATGTCTCCTCTCTAACCACCTACCACCTAGCTATGGTAGTTATATTTAGCTGTATGGTATGTCTCCTCTCTAACCACCTACCACCCAACTATGGTAGTTATATTTAGCTGTATGGTATGTCTCCTCTCTAACCACCTAGCTATGGTAGTTATATTTAGCTGTATGGTATGTCTCCTCTCTAACCACCTACCACCTTGCTATGGTAGTTATATTTAGCTGTATGGTATGTCTCCTCTCTAACTCCCTACCACCTAGCTATGCTAGTTATATTTAGCTGAATGGTATGTCTCCTCTCTAACCACCTACCACCTAGCTATGGTAGTTATATTTAGCTGTATGGTATGTCTCCTCTCTAACCCCCTACCACCTAGCTATGGTAGTTATATTTAGCTGTATGGTATGTCTCCTCTCTAACAACCTACCACCTAGCTATGGTAGTTATATTTAGCTGTATGGTATGTCTCCTCTCTAACAACCTACCACCTAGCTATGGTAGTTACATTTAGCTGTATGGTATGTCCCCTCTCTAACCACCTAGCTATGGTAGTTATATTTAGATGTATGGTATGTCTCCTCTCTAACAACCTACCACCTAGCTATGGTAGTTATATTTAGCTGTATGTTATGTCTCCTCTCTAAGCACCTAGCTATGGTAGTTATATTTAGCTGTATGGTATGTCTCCTCTCTAACCACCTAGCTATGGTAGTTATATTTAGCTGTATGGTATGTCCCCTCTCTAACCACCTAGCTATGGTAGTTATATTTAGATGTATGGTATGTCTCCTCTCTAACAACCTACCACCTAGCTATGGTAGTTATGTTTAGCTGTATGGCATGTCTCCTCTCTAACCACCTAGCTATGGTAGTTATATTTAGCTGTATGGTATGTCCCCTCTCTAACAACCTACCACCTAGCTATGGTAGTTATATTTAGCTGTATGGTATGTCTCCTCCGTAACCACCTAGCTATGGTAGTTATATTTAGCTGTATGGTATGTCCCCTCTCTAACCACCTACCACCTAGCTATGGTAGTTATATTTAGCTGTATGGTATGTCCCCTCTCTAACCACCTACCACCTAGCTATGGTAGTTATATTTAGCTGTATGGTATGTCCCCTCTCTAACCACCTACCACCTAGCTATGGTAGTTATATTTAGCTGTATGGTATGTCTCCTCTCTAACCACCTAGCTATGGTAGTTATATTTAGCTGTATGGTATGTCTCCTCTCTAACCACCTACCACCTAGCTATGGTAGTTATATTTAGCTGTATGGTATGTCTCCTCTCTAACCACCTACCACCTAGCTATGGTAGTTATATTTAGCTGTATGGTATGTCTCCTCTCTAACCACCTAGCTATGGTAGTTATATTTAGCTGTATGGTATGTCTCCTCTCTAACCACCTAGCATCTAGCTATGGTAGTTATATTTAGCTGTATGGTATGGCTCCTCTCTAACCACCTACCACCTAGCTATGGTAGTTATATTTAGCTGTATGGTATGTCCCCTCTCTATCCACCTACCACCTAGCTATGGTAGTTATATTTAGCTGTATGGTATGTCTCCTCTCTAACCACCTAGCTATGGTAGTTATATTTAGCTGTATGGTATGTCTCCTCTCTAACCACCTAGCTATGGTAGTTATATTTCGCTGTATGGTATGTCTCCTCTCTAACCACCTAGCTATGGTAGTTATATTTAGCTGTATGGTATGTCTCCTCTCTAACCACCTAGCTATGGTAATTATATTTAGCTGTATGGTATGTCTCCTCTCTAACCACCTAGCTATGGTAGTTATATTTAGCTGTATGGTATGTCTCCTCTCTAACCCCCTACCACCTAGCTATGGTAGTTATATTTAGCTGTATGGTATGTCTCCTCTCTAACCACCTACCACCTAGCTATGGTAGTTATATTTAGCTGTATGGTATGTCTCCTCTCTAACCACCTAACTATGGTAGTTATATTTAGCTGTATGGTATGTCTCCTCTCTAACCACCTACCACCTAGCTATGGTAGTTATATTTAGCTGTATGGTATGTCTCCTCTCTAACTCCCTACCACCTAGCTATGGTAGTTATATTTAGCTGTATGGTATGTCTCCTCTCTAACCACCTACCACCTAGCTATGGTAGTTATATTTAGCTGTATGGTATGTCTCCTCTCTAACCACCTACCACCTAGCTATGGTAGTTATATTTAGCTGTATGGTATGTCTCCTCTCTAACCACCTAGCTATGGTAGTTATATTTAGCTGTATGGTATGTCTCCTCTCTAACCACCTACCACCTTGCTATGGTAGTTATATTTAGCTGTATGGTATGTCTCCTCTCTAACTCCCTACCACCTAGCTATGCTAGTTATATTTAGCTGAATGGTATGTCTCCTCTCTAACCACCTACCACCTAGCTATGGTAGTTATATTTAGCTGTATGGTATGTCTCCTCTCTAACCCCCTACCACCTAGCTATGGTAGTTATATTTAGCTGTATGGTATGTCTCTTCTCTAACTCCCTACCACCTAGCTATGGTCGTTATATTTAGCTGTATGGTATGTCTCCTCTCTAACCACCTAGCTATGGTAGTTATATTTAGCTGTATGGTATGTCTCCTCTCTAACCACCTAGCTATGGTAGTTATATTTAGCTGTATGGTATGTCTCCTCTCTAACCACCTACCACCTTGCTATGGTAGTTATATTTAGCTGTATGGTATGTCTCCTCTCTAACTCCCTACCACCTAGCTATGCTAGTTATATTTAGCTGAATGGTATGTCTCCTCTCTAACCACCTACCACCTAGCTATGGTAGTTATATTTAGCTGTATGGTATGTCTCCTCTCTAACCCCCTACCACCTAGCTATGGTAGTTATATTTAGCTGTATGGTATGTCTCTTCTCTAACTCCCTACCACCTAGCTATGGTCGTTATATTTAGCTGTATGGTATGTCTCCTCTCTAACCACCTAGCTATGGTAGTTATATTTAGCTGTATGGTATGTCTCCTCTCTTACCACCTACCACCTAGCTATGGTAGTTATATTTAGCTGTATGGTATGTCCCCTTACTAACAACCTACCACCTAGCTATGGTAGTTATATTTAGCTGTATGGTATGTCTCCTCTCTAATCACCTAGCTATGGTAGTTATATTTAGCTGTATGGTATGTCTCCTCTCTAACCACCTAGCTATGGTAGTTATATTTAGCTGTATGTTATGTCCCCTCTCTAACCACCTAGCTATGGTAGTTATATTTAGCTGTATGGTATGTCTCCTCTCTAACCCCCTACCACCTAGCTATGGTAGTTATATTTAGCTGTATGGTATGTCTCCTCTCTAACCACCTACCACCTAGCTATGGTAGTTATATTTAGCTGTATGGTATGTCCCCTCTCTAACCCCCTACCACCTAGCTATGGTAGTTATATTTAGCTGTAAGGTATGTCTCCTCTCTAACCACCTACCACCTAGCTATGGTAGTTATATTTAGCTGTATGGTATGTCTCCTCTCTAACCACCTAGCTATGGTAGTTATATTTAGCTGTATGGTATGTCTCCTCTCTAACCACCTACCACCTAGCTATGGTAGTTATATTTAGCTGTATGATATGTTTCCTCTCTAACCACCTAGCTATGGTAGTTATATTTAGCTGTATGGTATGTCTCCTCTCTAACCCCCTACCACCTAGCTATGGTAGTTATATTTAGCTGTATGGTATGTCTCCTATCTAACTCCCTACCACCTAGCTATGGTAGTTATATTTAGCTGTATGGTATGTCTCCTCTCTAACTCCCTACCACCTAGCTATGGTAGTTATATTTAGCTGTATGGTATGTCTCCTCTCTAAACACCTACCACCTAGCTATGGTAGTTATATTTAGCTGTATGGTATGTCTCCTCTCTAACCACCTACCACCTAGCTATGGTAGTTATATTTAGCTGTATGGTATGTCTCCTCTCTAACCACCTACCACCTAGCTATGGTAGTTATATTTAGCTGTATGGTATGTCCCCTCTCTAACCACCTACCACCTAGCTATGGTAGTTATATTTAGCTGTATGGTATGTCCCCTCTCTAACCCCCTACCACCTAGCTATGGTAGTTATATTTAGCTGTATGGTATGTCTCCTCTCTAACCACCTACCACCTAGCTATGGTAGTTATATTTAGCTGTATGGCATGTCTCCTCTCTAACCACCTAGCTATGGTAGTTATATTTAGCTGTATGGTATGTCTCCTCTCTAACCACCTACCACCTAGCTATGGTAGTTATATTTAGCTGTATGGTATGTCTCCTCTCTAACCACCTACCACCTAGCTATGGTAGTTATATTTAGCTGTATGGTATGTCTCCTCTCTAACTCCCTACCACCTAGCTATGGTAGTTATATTTAGCTGTATGGTATGTCTCCTCTCTAACTCCCTACCACCTAGCTATGGTAGTTATATTTAGCTGTATGGTATGTCTCCTCTCTAACTCCCTACCACCTAGCTATGGTAGTTATATTTAGCTGTATGGTATGTCTCCTCTCTAAACACCTACCACCTAGCTATGGTAGTTATATTTATCTGTATGGTATGTCTCCTCTCTAACCACCTACCACCTAGCTATGGTAGTTATATTTAGCTGTATGGTATGTCCCCTCTCTAACCACCTACCACCTAGCTATGGTAGTTATATTTAGCTGTATGGTATGTCTCCTCTCTAATCACCTACCACCTAGCTATGGTAGTTATATTTAGCTGTATGGTATGTCTCCTCTCTAACTCCCTACCACCTAGCTATGGTAGTTATATTTAGCTGTATGGTATGTCTCCTCTCTAACTCCCTACCACCTAGCTATGGTAGTTATATTTAGCTGTATGGTATGTCTCCTCTCTAAACACCTACCACCTAGCTATGGTAGTTATATTTATCTGTATGGTATGTCTCCTCTCTAACCACCTACCACCTAGCTATGGTAGTTATATTTAGCTGTATGGTATGTCCCCTCTCTAACCACCTACCACCTAGCTATGGTAGTTATATTTAGCTGTATGGTATGTCTCCTCCCTAACCACCTAGCTATGGTAGTTATATTTAGCTGTATGGTATGTCTCCTCTCTAACCACCTAGCTATGGTAGTTATATTTAGCTGTATGGTATGTCCCCTCTCTAACCTCCTACCACCTAGCTATGGTAGTTATATTTAGCTGTATGGTATGTCTCCTCTCTAACCACCTATCACCTAGCTATGGTAGTTATATTTAGCTGTATGGTATGTCTCCTCTCTAATCACCTACCACCTAGCTATGGTAGTTATATTTAGCTGTATGGTATGTCTCCTCTCTAACCACCTAGCTATGGTAGTTATATTTAGCTGTATGGTATGTCCCCTCTCTAACCCCCTACCACCTAGCTATGGTAGTTATATTTAGCTGTATGGTATGTCTCCTCTCTAAACACCTACCACCTAGCTATGGTAGTTATATTTAGCTGTATGGTATGTCTCCTCTCTAACTCCCTACCACCTAGCTATGGTAGTTATATTTAGCTGAATGGTATGTCTCCTCTCTAACCACCTACCACCTAGCTATGGTAGTTATATTTAGCTGTATGGTATGTCCCCTCTCTAACCCCCTACCACCTAGCTATGGTAGTTATATTTAGCTGTATGGTGTGTCTCCTCTCTAACCCCCTACCACCGAGCTATGGTAGTTATATTTAGCTGTATGGTATGTCTCCTCTCTAACCACCTAGCTATGGTAGTTATATTTAGCTGTATGGTATGTCTCCTCTCTAACCCCCTACCACCTAGCTATGGTAGTTATATTTAGCTGTATGGTATGTCTCCTCTCTAACTCCCTACCACCTATCTATAGTAGTTATATTTAGCTGTATGGTATGTCTCTTCTCTAACCACCTACCACCTAGCTATGGTAGTTATATTTAGCTGTATGGTATGTCTCCTCTCTAACCTCCTAGCTATGGTAGTTATATTTAGCTGTATGGTATGTCTCCTCTCTAACCCCCTACCACCTAGCTATGGTAGTTATATTTAGCTGTATGGTATACTCCTCTCTAACCACCTAGCTATGGTAGTTATATTTAGCTGTATGGTATGTCTCCTCTCTAACCACCTACCACCTAGCTATGGTAGTTATATTTAGCTGTATGGTATGTCTCCTCTCTAACCACCTAGCTATGGTAGTTATATTTAGCTGTATGGTATGTCCCCTCTCTAACCACCTACCACCTAGCTATGGTAGTTATATTTAGCTGTATGGTATGTCCCCTCTCTAACCACCTAGCTATGGTAGTTATATTTAGCTGTATGGTATGTCTCCTCTCTAACCACCTAGCTATGGTAGTTATATTTAGCTGTATGGTATGTCTCCTCTCTAACCACCTAGCTATGGTAGTTATATTTAGCTGTATGGTATGTCCCCTCTCTAACCACCTACCACCTAGCTATGGTAGTTATATTTAGCTGTATGGTATGTCCCCTCTCTAACCACCTAGCTATGGTAGTTATATTTAGCTGTATGGTATGTCTCCTCTCTCACCACCTAGCTATGGTAGTTATATTTAGCTGTATGGTATGTCCCCTCTCTAACCACCTACCACCTAGCTATGGTAGTTATATTTAGCTGTATGGTATGTCCCCTCTCTAACCCCCTACCACCTAGCTATGGTAGTTATATTTAGCTGTATGGTATGTCTCCTCTCTAACTACCTACCACCTAGCTATGGTAGTTATATTTAGCTGTATGGCATGTCTCCTCTCTAACCACCTAGCTATGGTAGTTATATTTAGCTGTATGGTATGTCTCCTCTCTAACCACCTAGCTATGGTAGTTATATTTAGCTGTATGTTATGTCTCCTCTCTAACCACCTAGCTATGGTAGTTATATTTAGCTGTATGGTATGTCCCCTCTCTAACCACCTACCACCTAGCTATGGTAGTTATATTTAGCTGTATGGTATGTCTCCTCTCTAACCACCTACCACCTAGCTATGGTAGTTATATTTAGCTGTATGGTATGTCCCCTCTCTAACCACCTACCACCTAGCTATGGTAGTTATATTTAGCTGTATGGTATGTCTCCTCTCTAACTCCCTACCACCTAGCTATGGTAGTTATATTTAGCTGTATGGTATGTCTCCTCTCTAACTCCCTACCACCTAGCTATGGTAGTTATATTTAGCTGTATGGTATGTCTCCTCTCTAAACACCTACCACCTAGCTATGGTAGTTATATTTATCTGTATGGTATGTCTCCTCTCTAACCACCTACCACCTAGCTATGGTAGTTATATTTAGCTGTATGGTATGTCCCCTCTCTAACCACCTACCACCTAGCTATGGTAGTTATATTTAGCTGTATGGTATGTCTCCTCCCTAACCACCTAGCTATGGTAGTTATATTTAGCTGTATGGTATGTCTCCTCTCTAACCACCTAGCTATGGTAGTTATATTTAGCTGTATGGTATGTCCCCTCTCTAACCTCCTACCACCTAGCTATGGTAGTTATATTTAGCTGTATGGTATGTCTCCTCTCTAACCACCTACCACCTAGCTATGGTAGTTATATTTAGCTGTATGGTATGTCTCCTCTCTAATCACCTACCACCTAGCTATGGTAGTTATATTTAGCTGTATGGTATGTCTCCTCTCTAACCACCTAGCTATGGTAGTTATATTTAGCTGTATGGTATGTCTCCTCTCTAACCACCTACCACCTAGCTATGGTAGTTATATTTAGCTGTATGGTATGTCCCCTCTCTAACCCCCTACCACCTAGCTATGGTAGTTATATTTAGCTGTATGGTATGTCTCCTCTCTAAACACCTACCACCTAGCTATGGTAGTTATATTTAGCTGTATGGTATGTCTCCTCTCTAACCACCTACCACCTAGCTATGGTAGTTATATTTAGCTGTATGGTATGTCTCCTCTCTAACTCCCTACCACCTAGCTATGGTAGTTATATTTAGCTGAATGGTATGTCTCCTCTCTAACCACCTACCACCTAGCTATGGTAGTTATATTTAGCTGTATGGTATGTCCCCTCTCTAACCCCCTACCACCTAGCTATGGTAGTTATATTTAGCTGTATGGTGTGTCTCCTCTCTAACCCCCTACCACCGAGCTATGGTAGTTATATTTTGCTGTATGGTATGTCTCCTCTCTAACCACCTAGCTATGGTAGTTATATTTAGCTGTATGGTATGTCTCCTCTCTAACCCCCTACCACCTAGCTATGGTAGTTATATTTAGCTGTATGGTATGTCTCCTCTCTAACTCCCTACCACCTAGCTATAGTAGTTATATTTAGCTGTATGGTATGTCTCTTCTCTAACCACCTACCACCTAGCTATGGTAGTTATATTTAGCTGTATGGTATGTCTCCTCTCTAACCACCTAGCTATGGTAGTTATATTTAGCTGTATGGTATATCTCCTCTCTAACCACCTAGCTATGGTAGTTATATTTAGCTGTATGGTATGTCTCCTCTCTAACCTCCTAGCTATGGTAGTTATATTTAGCTGTATGGTATGTCTCCTCTCTAACCCCCTACCACCTAGCTATGGTAGTTATATTTAGCTGTATGGTATACTCCTCTCTAACCACCTAGCTATGGTAGTTATATTTAGCTGTATGGTATGTCTCCTCTCTAACCACCTACCACCTAGCTATGGTAGTTATATTTAGCTGTATGGTATGTCTCCTCTCTAACCACCTAGCTATGGTAGTTATATTTAGCTGTATGGTATGTCCCCTCTCTAACCACCTACCACCTAGCTATGGTAGTTATATTTAGCTGTATGGTATGTCCCCTCTCTAACCACCTAGCTATGGTAGTTATATTTAGCTGTATGGTATGTCTCCTCTCTAACCACCTAGCTATGGTAGTTATATTTAGCTGTATGGTATGTCTCCTCTCTAACCACCTACCACCTAGCTATGGTAGTTATATTTAGCTGTATGGTATGACTCCTCTCTAACCACCTACCACCTAGCTATGGTAGTTATATTTAGCTGTATGGTATGTCTCCTCTCTAATCACCTACCACTTAGCAATGGTAGTTATATTTAGCTGTATGGTATGTCTTCTCTCTAACTCCCTACCACCTAGCTATGGTAGTTATATTTAGCTGTATGGTATGTCTCCTCTCTAACCACCTAACTATGGTAGTTATATTTAGCTGTATGGTATGTCTCCTCTCTAACCACCTACCACCTAGCTATGGTAGTTATATTTAGCTGTATTGTATGACTCCTCTCTAACCACCTAGCTGGTTTGTAGAAATGTTTGCTAATTTATTAAAAAAGAATAACGGAAATATCACATTTATGTAAGTATTCATACCCTTTACTCAATACTTTTTTGAAGCAACTTTGGCTGACATTAAAGCATTGCGTCTTCTTCGGTATGACGTTACGAGCTGTATTTGGGGATTTTCTACCATTCCTCTCTGCAGAGCCTCTCAAGCTCTGTCAGGTTGGATGGGGAGCGTCACTGCACAGCTATTTTCAGGTCTCTCCAGAGATGTTCAACTGGGTTCAAGTCCGGGCTCTGGCTGGGCAACTCAAGGACATTCAGAGACTTGTCCTGAAGCCACTCCTGCGTTGTCTTGGCTGTGTGCTTTGGGTCATTGTCTAGTCTGAGGTCCTGAGAGCTCTGGAGCAGGTTTTCATCAAGGATCTCTCTGTACTTTGCTCCGTTCATCTTTGCCTCAATCCTGACTCGTCTCCCAGTCCCTGCCGCTGAAAAACATCCAGTCAGCATGATGCTGCCACCACCATGCTTCACTGTAGGGATGGTGCCAGGTTTCCTCCAGACGTGACGCTTGGCATTCAGGCCAAAGAGTTCAATATTGGTTTCATCAGACCAGACAATCTTGTTTCTCATGGTCTGAGAGTCTTTAGGTGCCTTTTGGCAAACACCAAGCTGGCTGTCATGTGCCTTTTACTGACGAGTAGCTTCCGTCTGGCCACTCTACCATAAAGGCCTGATTGCTGGAGTGCTGCAGAGATGGCTGTCCTTCTGGAAAGTTCTCCCATCTCCACAGAGGAACTCTGGAGCTCTGTCAGAATGACCATCGGGTTCTTGGTCACCTCCCTGACCAAGCCCCTTCTCCCCTGATTGCTCAGTTTGGCTGGGCAGCCGGCTCTAGGAAGAGTCTTGGTGGTTGCAAACTTCTTCCATTTAAGAATGATGGAGGCCACTGTGTTCTTGAGCACCTTCAATGCTTCAGAAAGGTTTTGGTACCCTTAACCAGATCTATGCCTCGACATAATCTTGTCTCGGAGCTCTACGGCAATTCCTTCACCCTCATGGCTTGTTTTTTGCACTCACATGCACTGTCAACTGTGGGACCTTATATAGACAGGTGTGTGCCTTTCCAAATATTTTCCAATCAATTGAATTTACCACAGGTGGACTCCAATCAAGTTGTAGAAACATCTCAAAGATGATCAATGGAAACAGGATGCACCTGAGCTCAATTTCGAGTCTCATAGCAAAGGGTCTGAATACTTATGTAAATAAGGTATTTCTCTTTTTTAAACAGTTTTCTCTTTGTCATTATGGGGTATTGTGTGTAGATTGATGCTGATTATTATTATTTTAATCAATTTTAGAATAAGACTGAAATGTAACAACATTTTGGAAAAATCAAGCGGTCTGAATACTTTCCAAATGCACTGTATTTAAAAGTTAGAGTTAGTTTTCTCATGCTGTCCCCTAGTTTCAATGTTTTATCCCCCCCTGCAGGCCTTACGAGGAACTGACCAACTGCACTTTTTTCGTGGCACTCAAGATGCACTGCTTCTGGCCCAACAGGCTGATAGACGAACTCTTCATACGCCTCCACCGGGACTACTTTCACGACTGCGCTCTGACCGGCAGGCTGCTGCGGGACCCTCCTATACGTATTTTGGGGCCTTTCATTGGAGTGCCTGTGCTGGTCACTCTGCTCATGACTGCCCTAGTGGTGTGGAGTGGTAAATGCTGCCAGGGAATCGTGTAACTCTCTCATCCTGGGTGATGGTGCCCCTGGGTACAGA
The DNA here is from genome assembly GCF_045679555.1 of Salvelinus alpinus. NCBI lineage: Eukaryota > Metazoa > Chordata > Actinopteri > Salmoniformes > Salmonidae > Salvelinus > Salvelinus alpinus. The sequence continues at coordinate 65,939,538 of NC_092095.1, read as the reverse complement.
ATACAGGTCTAGGATCAGTTTGCCCTGCCAAAATTCTAACTGAATTATTAGCGGAGGAAACGCAAAACTGACCCGAGGCCAGCTTCTTGGGATCAACCTGACCTCTTGGAGAACGAACTCCAGCTTATCTGATAGGGGAGACATGATGGAGGGGACACTGAACTGGGACAACGACAAGCAGAGATACCCAACAGCATACTAAGACTGTCATCTTTCTGTGATGTTTGTTGTACGGTGGCTCATCAATAACCCTAAAATTCCAATTGAAAACATGCATTGTATTGTTGTAAACCACAAAGTGGCCAACCAAGAGAGGGCTAATGTGGTGTAGGGCTAATGTGGTGTAGGGCTAATGTGGTGTAGGGCTAATGTGGTGTAGGGCTAATGTGGTGTAGGGCTAATGTGGTGTAGGGCTAATGTGGTGTAGGGCTAATGTGGTGTAGGGCTAATGTGGTGTAGGGCTAATGTGGTGTAGGGCTAATGTGGTGTAGGGCTAATGTGGTGTAGGGCTAATGTGGTGTAGGGCTAATGTGGTGTAGGGCTAATGTGGTGTAGGGCTAATGTGGTGTAGGGCTAATGTGGTGTAGGGCTAATGTGGTGTAGGGCTAATGTGGTGTAGGGCTAATGTGGTGTAGGGCTAATGTGGTGTAGGGCTAATGTGGTGTAGGGCATGGAGGACAGATAATAAATAGCTTGTATGTCAACATCAATGCAACAACATCAGTAATGTAGCTTTGGGCACCAGCCAAGTCTTTACATGGACTGAATAGATGTATATAAAGGGCTTCATAGAAAAGGCTGTATTTGATCTAGACAGCCATGCCCAGTAGCCACACCTTTAAATCCAACAAAACAGGAAAATACTTCATCAGAATATGTTGTCTTATATTCTACCGTTCCACAATGGATTACAGAGCCATTACCACTGCATGTACTGTCCCTATAGATACATGTGTCTGATTATGTATCAATTATTATCTATTAATGTGCATTCTAAACAGAGAAATAAAGAACAACAAATACTAATATGATAAAAGTGAAATAAGAAATTGTTTTTGGCTATCCATTTATTTTGATATCAATATGATATTTGTTTGATATCCAAACATGAATGAGAACAGAATTGAAGTCCCACCTGAGGAGTGTAGAGACGCCCCTTCAGCCCACAGCCAGAACCAATACATCTCTGCCCAGCACTGTGTCATGCTACCATCCACCTACTACCATATCTATCAGATTCAGGAGTCAGAGTACTCCAACATCCCAGTACACACACCTGTGTGGAGAAGTATCAAAAATACATTACAATATGAACCATTCAAAAACAACCGGCTATTCTCATACTGTGGTGGGCAGAAGAAGAAGGCACACGTACGCACGCACACACACACACACACGCACGCACGCACACACACACACACACACACACACACACACACACACACACACACACACACACACACACACACACACACACACACACACACACACACACACACACACACACACACACACACACACACACACACACACACACACACACACACACGCCTTCATCCTCCACATACAACATGCGTTCTGCCAGTCACATTCTGTTAAATGTCCCCAAAGCACACACATCCCTGGGCTGCTCGTCTTTTCAGTTCGCTGCAGCTAGCGACTGGAACGAGCTGCAACAAACACTCAAACTGGACAGTTTTATCTCCATCTCTTCATTCAATGACTCAATCATGGACACTCTTACTGACAGTTGTTGCTGGTTCGCATTATGTATTGTTGTCTCTATCTTCTTTCCCTTTGTGCTGTTGTCTGTGCACAATAATGTTTGTACCATGTTTTGTGCTGCTACCATGTTGTGCAGCTGCCATGTTGTGTTGCTACCATGTTGTTGTCATGTGGTGTTGCTACCATGTTGTTGTCATGATGTGTTGCTACCATGTTGTTGTCATGTTGTGTTGCTACCATGCTGTGTTGTCATGTGTTGCTGCCTTGCTATGTTGTTGTCTTAGGTCTCTCTTTATGTAGTGTTGTGTTGTCTCTCTTGTCGTGATGTGTGTTTTGTCCTATATTTATTTATGTATATTTTTTTATCCCAGCCCCCGTCCCCGCAGGAGGCCTTTTGCCTTTTGGTAAGCCGTCATTGTAAATAAGAATGTGTTCTTAACTGACTTGTCTAGTTAAATAAAAAATATATTTTTTTAAATGGACATGAATTAAAGCCTGGGCCCAGAGCTATAGCAATATGGCCGCTGTCCACTCCCTGTGGAGAAGGTGTGATCTATTATGTACCCAGCTGAACTGTTCACGTGTGTGTGTGTGTGTGTGTGTGTGTGTGTGTGTGTGTGTGTGTGTGTGTGTGTGTGTGTGTGTGTGTGTGTGTGTGTGTAGAGAGAGAGAGAGAGAGAGAGAGAGAGAGAGAGAGAGAGAGAGAGAGAGAGAGAGAGAGAGAGAGAGAGAGAGAGAGAGAGAGAGAGAGAGAGAGAGAGAGAGAGAGAGAGAGAGAGAGAGAGAGAGAGAGAGAGAGAGAGAGAGAGAGAGAGAGAGAGAGAGAGAGAGAGAGAGAGAGAGAGAGAGAGAAGAGAGAGAGAGAGAGAGAGAGAGAGAGAGAGAGAGAGAGAGAGAGAAAACAGGCCAGATGGGCTTGATAAGTGAAACCTCACAGTAACATCTTACCTACAGTGATATAATCTAAAGGAATGTACAGAGGTGAAGCCTAAAGGATTGTACAGAGATGAAGCCTAAAGGAATATACAGAGATGAAGCCTAAAGAAATATACAGAGATGAAGCCTAAAGGAATGTACAGAGATGAAGCCTAAAGGAATGTACAGAGATGAAGCCTAAAGGAATGTACAGAGATGAAGCCTAAAGGAATGTACAGAGATGAAGCCTAAGGAATGTACAGAGATGAAGCCTAAAGGAATGTACAGAGATGAAGCCTAAAGGAATGTACAGAGATGAAGCCTAAAGGAATGTACAGAGATGAAGCCTAAAGGAAGGTACAGAGATGAAGCCTAAAGGAACCTACAGAGATGAAGCCTAAAGGAATATACAGAGATGAAGCCTAAAGGAATGTACAGAGATGAAGCCTAAAGGAATGTACAGAGATGAAGCCTAAAGGAATGTACAGAGATGAAGCCTAAAGGAATATACAGAGATGAAGCCTAAAGGAATATACAGAGATGAAGCCTAAAGGAATATACAGATGAAGCCTAAAGGAATTTACAGAGATGAAGCCCAAAGGAATATACAGAGATGAAGCCTAAAGGAATGTACAGAGATGAAGCCTAAAGGAATGTACAGAGATGAAGCCTAAAGGAATATACAGAGATGAAGCCTAAAGGAATATACAGAGATGAAGCCTAAAGAAATGTACAGAGATGAAGCCTAAAGGAATGTACAGAGATGAAGCCTAAAGGAATATACAGAGATGAAGCCTAAAGGAATGTACAGAGATGAAGCCTAAAGGAATGTACAGAGATGAAGCCTAAAGGAATGTACAGAGATGAAGCCTAAAGGAATATACAGAGATGAAGCCTAAAGGAATGTACAGAGATGAAGCCTAAAGGAATGTACAGAGATGAAGCCTATAGGAATAAACAGAGATGAAGCCTATAGGAATAAACAGAGATGAAGCCTAAAGGAATGTACAGAGATGAAGCCTAAAGGAATGTACAGAGATGAAGCCTAAAGGAATGTACAGAGATGAAGTCTAAAGGAATGTACAGAGATGAAGCCTAAAGGAATATACAGAGATGAAGCCTAAAGGAATGTACAGAGATGAAGGCTAAAGGAATATACAGAGATGAAGCCTAAAGGAATGTACAGAGATGAAGCCTAAAGGAATGTACAGAGATGAAGCCTAAAGGAATATACAGAGATGAAGCCTAAAGGAATGTACAGAGATGAAGCCTAAAGGAATGTACAGAGATGAAGCCTAAAGGAATATACAGAGATGAAGCCTAAAGGAATGTACAGAGATGAAGCCTAAAGGAATGTACAGAGATGAAGCCTAAAGGAATGTACAGAGATGAAGCCTAAAGGAATGTACAGAGATGAAGCCTAAAGGAATGTACAGAGATGAAGCCTAAAGGAATATACAGAGATGAAGCCTAAAGGAATGTACAGAGATGAAGCCTAAAGGAATGTACAGAGATGAAGCCTAAAGGAATATACAGAGATGAAGCCTAAAGGAATGTACAGAGATGAAGCCTAAAGGAATGTACAGAGATGAAGCCTAAAGGAATGTACAGAGATGAAGCCTAAAGGAATGTACAGAGATGAAGCCTAAAGGAATGTACAGAGATGAAGTCTAAAGGAATATACAGAGATGAAGCCTAAAGGAATGTACAGAGATGAAGGCTAAAGGAATGTACAGAGATGAAGCCTAAAGGAATGTACAGAGATGAAGCCTATAGGAATGTACAGAGATAAAGCCTAAAGGAATGTAGAGATGAAGCCTAAAGGAATGTACAGAGATGAAGCCTAAAGGAACGTACAGAGATGAAGCCTAAAGGAATGTACAGAGATGAAGCCTAAAGGAATATACAGAGATGAAGCCTAAAGGAATATACAGAGATGAAGCCTAAAGGAATATACAGATGAAGCCTAAAGGAATGTACAGAGATGAAGCCTAAATGAATATACAGAGATGAAGCCTAAAGGAATGTACAGAGATGAAGCCTAAAGGAATGTACAGAGATGAAGCCTAAAGGAATGTACAGAGATGAAGCCTAAAGGAATATACAGAGATGAAGCCTAAAGGAATATACAGAGATGAAGCCTAAAGAAATGTACAGAGATGAAGCCTAAAGGAATGTACAGAGATGAAGCCTAAAGGAATATACAGAGATGAAGCCTAAAGGAATGTACAGAGATGAAGCCTAAAGGAATATACAGAGATGAAGCCTAAAGGAATGTACAGAGATGAAGCCTAAAGGAATATACAGAGATGAAGCCTAAAGGAATGTACAGAGATGAAGCCTAAAGGAATGTACAGAGATGAAGCCTATAGGAATAAACAGAGATGAAGCCTATAGGAATAAACAGAGATGAAGCCTAAAGGAATGTACAGAGATGAAGCCTAAAGGAATGTACAGAGATGAAGCCTAAAGGAATGTACAGAGATGAAGCCTAAAGGAATGTACAGAGATGAAGTCTAAAGGAATGTACAGAGATGAAGCCTAAAGGAATATACAGAGATGAAGCCTAAAGGAATGTACAGAGATGAAGCCTAAAGGAATATACAGAGATGAAGCCTAAAGGAATGTACAGAGATGAAGCCTAAAGGAATGTACAGAGATGAAGCCTAAAGGAATATACAGAGATGAAGCCTAAAGGAATGTACAGAGATGAAGCCTAAAGGAATGTACAGAGATGAAGCCTAAAGGAATATACAGAGATGAAGCCTAAAGGAATGTACAGAGATGAAGTCTAAAGGAATGTACAGAGATGAAGCCTAAAGGAATGTACAGAGATGAAGCCTAAAGGAATGTACAGAGATGAAGTCTAAAGGAATATACAGAGATGAAGCCTAAAGGAATGTACAGAGATGAAGCCTAAAGGAATGTACAGAGATGAAGCCTAAAGGAATGTACAGAGATGAAGCCTATAGGAATAAACAGAGATGAAGCCTAAAGGAATGTAGAGATGAAGCCTAAAGGAATGTACAGAGATGAAGCCTAAAGGAACGTACAGAGATGAAGCCTATAGGAATAAACAGAGATGAAGCCTAAAGGAACGTACAGAGATGAAGGCTAAATGAATGTACAGAGATGAAGCCTAAATGAATGTACAGAGATGAAGCCTAAATGAATGTACAGAGATGAAGCCTAAATGAATGTACAGAGATGAAGCCTAAATGAATGTACAGAGATGAAGCCTAAAGGAATGTACAGAGATGAAGCCTAAAGGAATGTAGAGATGAAGCCTAAATGAATGTACAGAGATGAAGCCTAAATGAATGTACAGAGATGAAGCCTAAATGAATGTACAGCCTAAAATAGCCTTATAACACCTTACAAACACTGTCACCTATTGAGCCAAATCGAATAGAGCGGTAAGTGATTGTAATGAGTTACAGGAATGCAATCAGAAAACATTAGCCAGTGAGTTTGCACTGTTTGATTGAATCATTAGGAATGTAATGGATGTGTGATGACCACCTGTGGAGTGCACATGCATTGGTCCTTATCAGTATCGTCATGGTGACTGACCGACCTTGTTGTTAAGCATCTGGGGATCAGCGTTCTATGTATTAGCTGTCATTAGTAAGATAATGACTTTGAGATTGGTATGGAAAGCAGACCATGGTGACTTAGGGAGAGAGGAAGAAAGTGAATACAATTGTAAAGTGATAGTGGAAACATCCCGAGACCTGATGCCAATGAATCAGGAGAACCACTCGCACGTAGCTTATTCATAGCTATTTATAAGTCCTCTCATCTTCCACACTAAGCCACCCACTGTCTCAAACCCACACCATCACCCAGAAAGCCCTCTGGCTCCCTATTACCCCTGTCTCAGCTGTCCTGCTGTCAGCTTGGCTATATGATCATTATGGTGGTTCCAGACACTAGTCCCAGACATGGGGCTCCAACCTCAGCCACAGGCAGAGACTAATAACCCGGTAACACTAAGTTAAAGTAACTCTAGTCCTTAGAGAGGAGGGGAAGATGGTACGGTAGGCATCTGACATTACATCTGAAGAGGAGAAACACAACTGATATAAAGGACCTGGGGTGTATTCAATAGGAACACGCAAACAGGCCCAAACAGGGAGGGGAAAACCTGAACTAAAGTTTTTTCTACGGTGTGCACTAATGAATACACCCCTGTAGTCTCAGGGAAGCTACCTCAGAGAAGGCTTGTTGAACGCTTCCATGTTGAGGCCTGGAGTCAGAGTTTAGTGGATCAGGTATACCCAGGTGGCTATGAGTTGTGGCTATGAGTTGTGGCTATGTTGTGGTTATGAGTTGTGGCTATGAGTTGTGGCCATGAGTTGGGTCTATGTTGTGGCTATGAGTTGTGGCTATGAGTTGGGTCTATGTTGTGGCTATGAGTTGGGGCTATGTTGTGGCTATGAGTTGGGGCTATGAGTTGGGTCTATGAGTTGGGTCTATGAATTGGGGCTATGAGTTGAGTCTATGTTGTGGCTATGAGTTGGAGCTATGAGTTGGGTCTATGAGTTGGGGCTATGAGTTGGGGCTATGTTGTGGCTAGGAGTTGGGGCTATGAGTTGGGTCTATGAGTTGGGTCTATGAGTTGGGGCTATGAGTCGGGGCTAAGAGTTGGGTCTATGAGTTGGGGCTATGAGTCGGGGCTAAGAGTTGGGTCTATGAGTTGAGTCTATGTTGTGGCTATGAGTTGGAGCTATGAGTTGGGTCTATGTTGTGGCTATGAGTTGTGGCTATGAGTTGTGGCTATGTTGTGGTTATGAGTTGTGGCTATGAGTTGTGGCTATATGTTGTGGCTATGAGTTGGGGCTATGAGTTGGGGCTATGAGTTGGGGCTATGAGTTGAGTCTATGTTGTGGCTATGAGTTGGAGCTATGAGTTGGGTCTATGAGGTGGGGCTATGAGGTGGGGCTATGAGTTGGGGCCATAAGGTGGGGCTATGAGGTGGGACTATGAGGTGGGTCTATGAGTTGGGGCTATGAGTTGGGGCTATGAGGTGGGGCTATGAGGTGGGGCTATGAGTTGGGGCTATGAGGTGGGGCTATGAGTTGGGACTATGAGGTGGGGCTATGAGGTGGGGCTATGAGTTGGGGCTATGAGTTGGGGCTATGAGGTGGGGCTATGAGGTGGGGCTATGAGTTGGGGCTATGAGGTGGGGCTATGAGTTGGAGCTATGAGTTGGAGCTATGAGTTGGAGCTATGAGTTGGGGCTATGAGGTGGGGCTATGAGTTGGGGCTATGAGGTGGGACTGTGAGTTGGGGCTATGAGTTGGGACTATGAGTTGATTTTGGGCCATGAGATGGGGCTATGAGGTGAGGTAGGGAAAGTATTACTTTATTCTACCACTAGGGGCACCATATGGCATTTCAGATGGTGAGACCTCACTACTGTCAGAGACTGACTCCTGCCAGGCAGGATCTCAGTGCTACTCCTCTGAAAACACATGCACACACACACATCAGCCTCAACACTCAGAGGGACACAGAGGGAGCATGTGTGAGCGCATACGCAAGAGGCTGGAGACATCAGACTGTGTGTTCAGAACGCAAACCACTGTAATGACCAGTTACAGTTAATTTTACAGTAAACCAGAGAAGACCATTGTATTTTAACAAGCTGTTTCTTTATAAAACAAGAAATGGTTGAGCTCTTCGGGTATCCAGACTATTCTGAAACATCGTAAACATCTTCTTTAGGTGGTATTGGAGCTCATGTCGGTTCACTTCTCATTTTGACTTTGATGGACGAATGATTTAAGTTGCATGTAACATGTGGTCTTGTTTGTTGGAATGTGTAACCCCTCTTTTAGTTATTTAATTTTGCCATTAGATGCAACAGAAAACATCAAGGGAAGATGAGGGTCTGTAGGGTTTGCTGCTTCTTTGCCTCCAGATCAGGCTGCAGCAGGTTTGCAGGCCAGCCAGTAGAAATACTTGACCACCACTGTGATCTCTGTGTCTGGATTCGACTCCCCCATCACAGACAGCAACCTAGGCCAGAAGAGGAGGGGTGGAACAGAGTGAGTGACAGTCAAAGAAGATGGTCATCAGCTCACTCAGATTTTCTTAGAGATGAGAAATTCAACTAATTTCAAACCAACCTGCACTGCAGTATTTATGGAATTGTGTTCAAATGTTTATATATATAAACCTATAAGCAGATGAGAGTCTCCCCTCATAGATAGTTGCTTCCAGCGTTCATAATTGTAATAGAAGTGTGCAGACAGTAGTTTTTAAAAATAAACATGGCATAAACATTGCTAGTCAATCTAATTCCAGCCTGCAAATAATTTTGAGCACCTGTATGCTGAAGCTCACCTGTTCCTGAAGGCCTGGGAGAACTTGTGGGCTTCCACTGGATCCTGCTTCAGCAACGCCCGATAGCTAGAGAAGGTCTCCACCATGCCGATGTAGCCACTCAGAGGCATCGGTCTCCTCATCCGCAGACACTCATGCCTGGAAAGAGAAACACAAAAACACTGAACAAAATAAGAATACTATTTTATGCTAAGCTAGGCCAGGCTATTCTATGCTAGGCTAAGCTATGCTATTCTATGATACTCTAGACCAGGCTATGCTATGCTAGGCTAGGCTATGGTATGCTAGTATACTAATATTCAGGGCAATCGTAAAGTATTCCGAGCCCTTAACCCCTCCACATTTTATTAAGTTACAACCTTATTCTAAAATAGATGCTGCCACCACCATGCTTCACAGTAGGGATGGTGCCAGGTTTCCTCCAGACGTGACACTTGGCATTCAGGCCAAAGAGTTCAATCTTGGTTTTATCAGACCAAAGAATATTGTTTCTCATGGTTTGAGAGTCTTTAGGTGCCTTTTGGCAAATGTCAAGTGGGCTGTCATATATATATATATTTATATTTAACCTTTATTTAAACAGGTGTGTGCCTCTCCAAATCATGTCAAAATCCCAAAAAATTACCACAGGTGGATTCCAGTCAAGTTGTAGAAACATCTCAAGGATGATCAATTAAACAGGATGCACCTGAGCTCAATATCATAGCAAATGGTGTGAATACTTACGTAAAGATTTGCAAAAATGTCTAAAAACATGTTTTTGCTTCATCATTGTGGGGTATTGTGCATAGATTGCTGAGGAATTTTTATTTATTTAATCCATTTTAGAATAAGGCTGTAACGTAACAAAATGTGGAAAACGTCAAGGGGTCTGAATACTTTCTGAAGGCACTGTGTACACAGTAGACACAGAGCCAGCAAGATATACAGTAGTAGTGTTTGGATACCTTGGCTGTTCAGCAGCACTCACCACTCTTTGTCTGGGTACGGGCATGAGTCATACATCTGTTTGTAGAGAGGGACAGTGGTAGTACCTATGTGGCCACTGCGAAATGGCAGCAGGATCTTGTAGAACTGGAGGGGAACATGAATAAGGTAGTATTTTTTTTCTGTTGTTTTCGTACTCTGAATTACTTTCCCAATGTTTCCTTACTCTGAAGTCACAAAGTTTGCACACTTCATAGAAGGCCAGATCTCAGTGTACATTGAACTCAGAGAGTGTTAATGTATGTGATGTTGTCTCCATCTGGAGCAGCCTACTATTTTTAATTATCTTATAAACTAAATCAATCAATTCCTCAGTGGTTTGTTATCTGACCTGATGACAGATGTCAGTAAGAGTGTGTGAGTGTTGTCCGAACTCCAGGTCCATGTCCAGGGTGTAACTGATCAGGGCCAGACACCCTCTGGGCTTCAGCAGCCTGTCTGCCTCCTGGAGGAACCGTGGACGGTCGAACCAGTGGGCCGCGGTCATGGACGTCACCAAGTCTGCCCCGCCGTCAGCAAACGGTAACTCCTCTGCAGGACACTGCCTGTGGGGTTATGGGAGATGTGAGACAATGTATGCACGCTGGTTAAAGGGTTACACATTTTGGATGTTTAACTGGTGACGTTTGGCCCTCAAAGTGTCTGAGTTAATTATGTTACTAGTTAAAACTACAGGTATGTTTCAATGGGGTATCAAAAACATGATAATTACATCTAAATATGAAGAAGGAATGAATGAATACTTCATTGTCCAATAGACACTGTTGTCTGCCAACAGTACCAACATTCCTGACAGACATATAACACATCACAATACATACTACACTTCACTTATAAAAGTATGACCTTGGATTGACCTTGATCCTTGATAGGACAACAAAGCAATTCCCGCCCACTGCGTGCCCCTCCCCCTTCTCACCTGTAGAAGATATTTGGGGCGCTGCTATTGGCCAGAGCCACCTCCAGCTGGGCGGGGCTGATGTCTGTCCCGATCACCTGGGTAAAGTGAGGTGCCAGTAGAAGTGTCCCCTGTCCCGAGCCACAGCCTACGTCCACGGCAAGGTCAAACGGCCTTCCTTTCTGAAGTGACAATAACACCGGAAGTCAGCGTTACATCAGCGTTACATCAGCGTTATATCAGCGTTATATCAGCGTTATACAGTTTGTGAAAAAACAAATTACGCTATTAAATCCAGATAGGCACAATTATAGCAGCCAAATACATACGATTAGATCGGTTTAGGCTTACACAATCGTGAACAATTTTTGTTCACAAAAATCATTCGAACAGGGCAAGGGTCTAGGGGCAAACTACATTCCCTGCACACGCTCGTACGCACACACACACACACACACACACACACACACACACACACACACACACACACACACACACACACACACACACACACACACACACACACACACACACACACACACACACACACACACACACACACACGCCCTACCATATTCTCCAGAAATCCCAGTATCTCTGTGATCAGTTCCTGTGGGGGGGACACCCTGTACCTCAGGTAGGAAGCTGCGTGTTCTTTGCCCTCAAAGCGGCGGTGAGCCATGTTACCGTGCTGTTGCCGTGCTGAGTCAGAATGAGAGAGAGAGTTCTGAGGACACTGACTATCTCTGGGACACTAACATCAGACACAGAGGTTGTTTATTAACCACCAGGGCTTCGTCCCAAATGATCTCTCCTTCCTCCCAAAGTGTGCACTTGTTCACTTCCCTTTGCTAATTTCAAAGGAAATATAACTGGTATAAGAAATACTGTGGAAAACCCCTCAAGCCCATGTTTCCACCAATACAATGCGTTTAGATCTGTGGTAGTGAACGAGTGCAGGGAACGAGTGTACACTTCAGGAGAAAGGAGATATTATTGGGATGCACTCCCCAATTCAATCCAATGCAGGTAAAGGAAACCACACTATTTTGCTACACTTCCTTCGGAGGACAGAAGAGGTCAGTATTAGACAGAGTATGCCCCGTAGGAGCTGGAGCTGTGGCTGGGGCTGGGGCTGGGATTGGGGACAGAGACAGAGAGAGACAGAGACAGAGACAGAGAGCAGGGATAGAGACAGAGACAGAGACAGAGACAGAGAGCAGGGACAGAAACAGAGACAGAGAGCAAGGACAGAGACAGAGACAGAGACAGAGAGCAAGGACAGAGACAGAGACAGAGAGCAGGGACAGAGACAGAGACAGAGAGCAGGGACAGAAACAGAGACAGAGAGCAAGGACAGAGACAGAGACAGAGACAGAGAGCAAGGACAGAGACAGAGACAGAGAGCAGGGACAGAGACAGAGACAGAGAGCAGGGACAGAGACAGAGACAGAGAGCAGGGACAGAGACAGAGAGCAGGGACAGGGACAGAGAGCAGAGACAGAGAGCAGGGACAGGAACAGAGAGCAGAGACAGAGACATATGGGTACATATGAGATCAACAGCCTTCACAGATTGAATCCAGTCATATACTGTTCCAAATACTATAAATCCAAATATATTGGTCACATACACAAGTTTAGCAGATGTTAATGCGAGTGTAGCAAAATGCTTGTGCTTCTAGTTCCGACACTGCAGCAATATCTAACATGTAATCTAACAATGCCACAACAACTACCTAATACACACAAATCTAAGTAAAGGAATGAAATAAAAATATATGCAGTACATATAAATATATGGATGAGCAATGACAGAGCGGCATAGGCAAGATGCAATAGATGGTATAAAATACAGTATATACATATGAGATGAGTAATGCAGGACATGTAAACATTAAAGTGGCATTATTAAAGTGATTAGTGATACATTTATTAAAGTGGCCAATGATTTCAAGTCTGTATGTAGGCAGCAGCCTCTCTGTGTTAGTGATGGCTGTTTAACATTCTGATGGCCTTGAGATAGAATCTGTTTTTCAGTCTCTCGGTCCCAGCTTTGATGCACCTGTACTGACCTCGCCTTCTAGATGATAGCGAGGGGAACAGGCAGTGGCTCGGGTGGTTGTTGTACTTGATGGTCTTTTTGGTCTTCCTGTGACATCGGGTGCTGTAGGTGTCCTGGAAGGCAGGTAGTTTGCCCCCGGTGATGCGTTTTGCAGACCGCACTACCCTCTGGAGAGCCTTACGATTGTGGGCGGTGCAGTTGCCGTACCAGGCGGTGATACAGCCCTACCGGATGCTCTCAATTGACCCTCAATCTGTAGAAGTTTGTGAGGGTTTAAGGTGACAAGCAACATTTCTTCAGCCTCCTGAGGTTGAAGAGGCGCTGTTGCGCCTTCTTCACCCCACTGTCTGTGAGGGTGGACCATTTCAGTTTGTCCTTGATGTGTACGCCAAGGAACTTAAAACTTTCCACCTTCTCCACTGCTGTCTTTTTGATGTGGATAGGGAGTTGCTCCTTCTGCTGTTTCCTGAAGTCCACGATCATCTCTTTTGTTTTGTTAATGTTGAGTGAGAGGTTGTTTTCCTGACACCACACTCCGAGTGCCCTCACCTCCTCCCTGTAGGCTGTCTCGTCATTGTTAAAAATCAAGCCTACCACTGTTAATGATTGAGTTGGAGGCGTGCATGGCCACGCAGTCATGGGTGAACAGGGAGTACAGGAGGGGGCTGAGCATGCACCCTTGTGGGGCCCCAGTGTTGAGGATCAGCGAATTGTAGATGTTGTTTCCTACTTTCACCACCTGGGGGTGGCCCGTCAGGAAGTCCAGGACCCAATTGCACAGGGCGGGGTTGAGACCCAGTGCCTCAAGCTTAATGATGAGCTTGGAGGGTACTATGGTGTTGAATGCTGAGCTGTAGTCAATGAACAGTATTCTTACATAGGTATTCCTCTTGTCCAGATGGGATAGGGCAGTGTGCACTGTGATGGTGATTGCATCATCTGTGGACCTATTGGGGCGGTAAGCAAATAGTCTGTCCTGTCTGGCTTGGTGTTCACAGTGTATGCTGAGAGAGGTAGAAATGTTCCATTTCTAAATGAGTCTTCCCATTGAGAATGATGATCCAGTGAAATACACAACAGACACTATTCCTCATTCTGACATGGAGAAGAAGGAAGATGGTCTTTTTATTAATTTATTGCAACATCTGATTACCTGACAGATGTCTCCTTTTAGATTTGTTGAGGCCTGTGGTGGTTGGGAGTGGAGAGAGAGTTGGTCAGGGTGGTTGGGGCTGGGAGTGGGAGTGGAGAGAGAGTTGGTCAGGGTGGTTGTGGTTGGGGGTGGAGAGAGAGTTGGTCAGGGTGGTGGTGGTTGGGGGTGGAGAGAGAGTTGGTCAGGGTGGTGGTGGTTGGGGGTGGAGAGAGAGTTGGTCAGAGTGGTTGGGGTTGGGAGTGGAGAGAGAGAGAGTTGGTCAGGGTGGTTGGGGTTGGGAGTGGAGAGAGAGAGAGTTGGTCAGGGTGGTGGTGGTGAATGGAAGTGGAGAGATAGTTGGTCAGGGTGGTAGTGGTTGGGGGTGGAGAGAGAGTTGGTCAGAGTGGTTGGGGTTGGGGGTGGAGAGAGAGTTGGTCAGGGTGGTGGTGGTGGTGAATGTAAGTGGAGAGAGAGTTTGTCAGGGTGGTTGTGGTTGGGGGTGGAGAGAGAGAGAGTTGGTCAGGGTGGTGGTGGTGAATGGAAGTGGAGAGAGAGTTGGTCAGGGTGGTGGTGCTTGGGGGTGGAGAGAGAGTTGGTCAGAGTGGTTGGGGTTGGGAGTGGAGAGAGAGAGAGTTGGTCAGAGTGGTTGGGGTTGGGGGTGGAGAGAGAGTTGGTCAGGGTGGTGGTGGTGGTGGATGTAAGTGGAGAGAGAGTTGGTCAGGGTGGTTGTGGTTAGGGGTGGAGAGAGAGTTGGTCAGGGTGGTGGTGGTGGATGGAAGTGGAGAGAGAGTTGGTCAGGGTGGTGGTGGTGGATGGAAGTGGAGAGAGAGTTGGTCAGGGTGGTGGTGGTTGTGGGTGGAGAGAGAGTTGGTCAGGGTGGTTGGGGTTGGGGGTGGAGAGAGAGTTGGTCAGGGTGGTGGTGGTTGGGAGTGGAGAGAGAGTTGGTCAGAGTGGTGGTGGTTGGGGGTGGAGAGAGAGATGGTCAGGGTGGTGGTGTTGGGAGTGGAGAGAGAGTTGGTCAGGGTGGTGGTGGTTGGTGGTGGAGAGAGAGTTGGTCAGAGTGGTGGTGGTTGGGGGTGGAGAGAGAGTTGGTCAGGGTGGTGGTGGTTGGGGGTGGAGAGAGAGTTGGTCAGAGGGGTGGGTTTGGTCGGAGGTTCTGAGGTTCACCACAACATAAACTTGCAGGCTAATCTTGAACTTAGAAGTATTTTTCTATAGTGAAGTGCCATGAGAAACAGGAGAACCTCCTGCATGTGTGCATGTTTGTGTGTGTGGTTGTGCGTTCGTGTGTGTGTGTGTGTGTGTGTGTGTGTGTGTGTGTGTGTGTGTGTGTGTGTGTGTGTGTGTGTGTGTGTGTGTGTGTGTGTGTGTGTGTGTGTGTGTGTGTGTGTGTGTGTGTGTGTGTGTGTGTGTGTGTGTGTGTGTGTGTGTGTGTGTGTGTGTGTGTGTGTGTGTGTGTGTGTGTGTGTGTGTGTGTGTGTGTGTGTGTGTGTGTGTGTGTGTGTGTGTGTGTGTGTGTGTGTGTGTGTGTGTGTGTGTGTGTGTGTGTGTGTGTGTGTGTGTGTGTGTGTATGCGTGTGTGTGTGTGTGTGTGTGTGTGTGTGTGTGTGTGTGTGTGTGTGTGTGTGTGTGTGTGTGTGCGTGTGTGCGTGCGTGCGTGCGTGCGCGTGCGTGTGTGTGTGTGTGTTTGATACTGTGACCTTTCCCTCTGACCTGGCAAGTGACCTTGTTATCCTCCCAGGTTTAATTACCAGACACAGCGGTGGAATGGAATCAGAGAGGAATTAGAGTCTGTGGTTGGGTGGGGTGGGGTGGGGATCAATTACCTTTAGGGAGGGGGTTCAGGGGGAGTCAAATGGGACCTGAACAAACATACACACTTGCATGCTCACATGCAAACACACATACACACACACACTCAAGAACTAGCACACACAATACTCATGCATGTTCTATTTTTGTTTTTAAATTCCCTTTCAGCCTTGTTCTGATAGTTCAGAATCAGATCTAGATGAAAGTGTTTTTGGACTGACACAGATCTACAGAACTATAACCAGAACCTCAGAACAGATATTCAAATGGAAGAGGCTCATTTTCACAGGAGTTCCTCTTTAACACGCCACATACTGCTTGGAATTAGGTAAGGAACTGATTAGGTATTGATTTTCCCTAATTCCAATCTATTTATTCAAGAGGGGGGGATAAGCAACTCCTACCCACCCTCAGGCCAAGGTTGGAGCAACTCCTACCCACCCTCAGGCCAAGGTTGGAGCCACTCCTACCCACTCTCAGGCTAAGGTTGGAACAACTCCAACTCCTACCCACCCTCAGGCCAAGGTTGGAGCAACTCCTACCCACCCTCAGGCCAAGGTTGGAGCAACTCCTACCCACCCTCAGGCCAAGGTTGGAGCAACTCCTACCCACCCTCAGGCCAAGGTTGAAGCAACTCCTACCCACCCTCAGGCCAAGGTTGGAGCAACTCCTACCCACCCTCAGGCCAAGGTTGGAGCAACTCCTACTCACCCTCAGGCCAAGGTTGGAGCAACTCCTACCCACCCTCAGACCAAGGTTGGAGCAACTCCTACCCACCCTCAGACCAAGGTTGGAGCAACTCCTACCCACCCTCAGGCCAAGGTTGGAGCAAGGGGTTACTCTCAAACCATATGCAATGAATAGGTATTATGTAGGCCTAGACAGAAATATGTTTTCCAACAGCATTGATCTGTCCATTCTCCTGTAGGTCATATTGAGATATTCATGTCCAGACAATACAACACTTAGTGTTTTCAACGTCTGGAATGTCCCTGGTTAAATCCATTCTGTTTCATTGTTTGCTATACATCTTAAGGAGAGGCATCCAAAACAGAGAGCCACATTCCCACATCTCCTCGCTCATACACTCTGACAGGGACAGGGACCTCCATCAAAACAGCTAGTTTGGTAATAGGTATTCAACAAAAAATAATAGACTGTAGTCTATACCATTCATTTGGCATTAAAAAGCCACTAAAAACCACAAAAGACCAATAATACCCCTAAATACCATTAAGTATCCCTAAACACCATTAAGTACCAATAAATACCATTAAATACCACTAAATACCATTAAGTACCACTAAATATCACTAAATAGAGTCTTTTCACCCGGTGCTTTTAGACATTCCTCTCCCTCCTCGCTCATCCACCGCAGGTTGCCATGACGATTGCCGGTAGTCACAGCAACGGTGAGGGCAGACTGTTCTGTGAAGCGAGATGGAGAGAGCTTCTCTGAGAGCTCCTGGTACAGGTAGTCTACCTCTCAACAGGCTTCACAGGGAGACAGGCAGACAGCCAACACAGACCCTGGGTAGATAGCCAACACAGACCCTGGGTAGATAGCCAACACAGACCCTGGGTAGATAGCCAACACAGACCCTGGGTAGATAGCCAACACAGACCCTGGGTAGATAGCCAACACAGACCCTGGGTAGATAGCCAACACAGACCCTGGGTAGATAACCAACACAGACCCTGGGTAGATAGCCAACACAGACCCTGGGTAGACAGCCAACACAGACCCTGGGTAGATAGCCAACACAGACCCTGGGTAGACAGCCAACACAGACCCTGGGTAGACAGCCAACACAGACCCTGGGTAGACAGCCAACACAGACCCTGGGTAGACAGCCAACACAGACTCTGGGTGGATAGCCAACACAGACCCTGGGTAGATAGCCAACACAGACCCTGGGTAGACAGCCAACACAGACCCTGGGTAGACAGCCAACACAGACCCTGGGTAGACAGCCAACACAGACCCTGGGTAGACAGCCAACACAGACCCTGGGTAGATAACCAACACAGACCCTGGGTAGACAGCCAACACAGACCCTGGGTAGACAGCCAACACAGACCCTGGGTAGACAGCCAACACAGACCCTGGGTAGACAGCCAACACAGACCCTGGGTAGACAGCCAACACAGACCCTGGGTAGACAGCCAACACAGACCCTGGGTAGATAACCAACACAGACCCTGGGTAGATAGCCAACACAGACCCTGGGTGGATAGCCAACACAGACCCTGGGTAGACAGCCAACACAGACCCTGGGTAGACAGCCAACACAGACCCTGGGTAGACAGCCAACACAGACCCTGGGTAGACAGCCAACACAGACCCTGGGTAGATAACCAACACAGACCCTGGGTAGACAGCCAACACAGACCCTGGGTAGACAGCCAACACAGACCCTGGGTAGACAGCCAACACAGACCCTGGGTAGATAACCAACACAGACCCTGGGTAGACAGCCAACACAGACCCTGGGTAGATAACCAACACAGACCCTGGGTAGATAGCCAACACAGACCCTGGGTGGATAGCCAACACAGACCCTGGGTAGACAGCCAACACAGACCCTGGGTAGACAGCCAACACAGACCCTGGGTAGACAGCCAACACAGACCCTGGGTAGATAGCCAACACAGACCCTGGGTAGACAGCCAACACAGACCCTGGGTAGATAGCCAACACAGACCCTGGGTAGACAGCCAACACAGACCCTGGGTAGACAGCCAACACAGACCCTGGGTAGACAGCCAACACAGACCCTGGGTAGACAGCCAACACAGACCCTGGGTAGACAGCCAACACAGACCCTGGGTAGATAACCAACACAGACCCTGGGTAGATAGCCAACACAGACCCTGGGTGGATAGCCAACACAGACCCTGGGTAGACAGCCAACACAGACCCTGGGTAGACAGCCAACACAGACCCTGGGTAGACAGCCAACACAGACCCTGGGTAGACAGCCAACACAGACCCTGGGTAGATAACCAACACAGACCCTGGGTAGACAGCCAACACAGACCCTGGGTAGACAGCCAACACAGACCCTGGGTAGACAGCCAACACAGACCCTGGGTAGACAGCCAACACAGACCCTGGGTAGATAACCAACACAGACCCTGGGTAGACAGCCAACACAGACCCTGGGTAGATAACCAACACAGACCCTGGGTAGATAGCCAACACAGACCCTGGGTGGATAGCCAACACAGACCCTGGGTAGACAGCCAACACAGACCCTGGGTAGACAGCCAACACAGACCCTGGGTAGACAGCCAACACAGACCCTGGGTAGATAGCCAACACAGACCCTGGGTAGACAGCCAACACAGACCCTGGGTAGATAGCCAACACAGACCCTGGGTAGACAGCCAACACAGACCCTGGGTAGACAGCCAACACAGACCCTGGGTAGACAGCCAACACAGACCCTGGGTAGACAGCCAACACAGACTCTGGGTGGATAGCCAACACAGACCCTGGGTAGATAGCCAACACAGACCCTGGGTAGACAGCCAACACAGACCCTGGGTAGACAGCCAACACAGACCCTGGGTAGACAGCCAACACAGACCCTGGGTAGACAGCCAACACAGACCCTGGGTAGATAACCAACACAGACCCTGGGTAGACAGCCAACACAGACCCTGGGTAGACAGCCAACACAGACCCTGGGTAGACAGCCAACACAGACCCTGGGTAGACAGCCAACACAGACCCTGGGTAGACAGCCAACACAGACCCTGGGTAGACAGCCAACACAGACCCTGGGTAGATAACCAACACAGACCCTGGGTAGATAGCCAACACAGACCCTGGGTGGACAGCCAACACAGACCCTGGGTAGACAGCCAACACAGACCCTGGGTAGACAGCCAACACAGACCCTGGGTAGACAGCCAACACAGACCCTGGGTAGACAGCCAACACAGACCCTGGGTAGATAACCAACACAGACCCTGGGTAGACAGCCAACACAGACCCTGGGTAGACAGCCAACACAGACCCTGGGTAGACAGCCAACACAGACCCTGGGTAGACAACCAACACAGACCCTGGGTAGACAGCCAACACAGACCCTGGGTAGACAGCCAACACAGACCCTGGGTAGACAGCCAACACACACCCTGGGTAGACAGCCAACACAGACCCTGGGTAGATAACCAACACAGACCCTGGGTAGACAGCCAACACAGACCCTGGGTAGATAACCAACACAGACCCTGGGTAGATAGCCAACACAGACCCTGGGTGGATAGCCAACACAGACCCTGGGTAGACAGCCAACACAGACCCTGGGTAGACAGCCAACACAGACCCTGGGTAGACAGCCAACACAGACCCTGGGTAGACAGCCAACACAGACCCTGGGTAGATAGCCAACACAGACCCTGGGTAGACAGCCAACACAGACCCTGGGTAGATAGCCAACACAGACCCTGGGTAGACAGCCAACACAGACCCTGGGTAGACAGCCAACACAGACCCTGGGTAGACAGCCAACACAGACCCTGGGTAGACAGCCAACACAGACTCTGGGTGGATAGCCAACACAGACCCTGGGTAGATAGCCAACACAGACCCTGGGTAGACAGCCAACACAGACCCTGGGTAGACAGCCAACACAGACCCTGGGTAGACAGCCAACACAGACCCTGGGTAGACAGCCAACACAGACCCTGGGTAGATAACCAACACAGACCCTGGGTAGACAGCCAACACAGACCCTGGGTAGACAGCCAACACAGACCCTGGGTAGACAGCCAACACAGACCCTGGGTAGACAGCCAACACAGACCCTGGGTAGACAGCCAACACAGACCCTGGGTAGACAGCCAACACAGACCCTGGGTAGATAACCAACACAGACCCTGGGTAGATAGCCAACACAGACCCTGGGTGGATAGCCAACACAGACCCTGGGTAGACAGCCAACACAGACCCTGGGTAGACAGCCAACACAGACCCTGGGTAGACAGCCAACACAGACCCTGGGTAGACAGCCAACACAGACCCTGGGTAGATAACCAACACAGACCCTGGGTAGACAGCCAACACAGACCCTGGGTAGACAGCCAACACAGACCCTGGGTAGACAGCCAACACAGACCCTGGGTAGACAGCCAACACAGACCCTGGGTAGATAACCAACACAGACCCTGGGTAGACAGCCAACACAGACCCTGGGTAGATAACCAACACAGACCCTGGGTAGATAGCCAACACAGACCCTGGGTGGACAGCCAACACAGACCCTGGGTAGACAGCCAACACAGACCCTGGGTAGACAGCCAACACAGACCCTGGGTAGACAGCCAACACAGACCCTGGGTAGATAACCAACACAGACCCTGGGTAGACAGCCAACACAGACCCTGGGTAGACAGCCAACACAGACCCTGGGTAGATAACCAACACAGACCCTGGGTAGATAGCCAACACAGACCCTGGGTAGACAGCCAACACAGACCCTGGGTAGATAGCCAACACAGACCCTGGGTAGATAGCCAACACAGACCCTGGGTAGACAGCCAACACAGACCCTGGGTAGACAGCCAACACAGACCCTGGGTAGACAGCCAACACAGACCCTGGGTAGATAACCAACACAGACCCTGGGTAGATAGCCAACACAGACCCTGGGTAGACAGCCAACACAGACCCTGGGTAGACAGCCAACACAGACCCTGGGTAGATAACCAACACAGACCCTGGGTAGATAGCCAACACAGACCCTGGGTAGACAGCCAACACAGACCCTGGGTAGATAGCCAACACAGACCCTGGGTAGATAGCCAACACAGACCCTGGGTAGATAGCCAACACAGACCCTGGGTAGATAGCCAACACAGACCCTGGGTAGACAGCCAACACAGACCCTGGGTAGATAGCCAACACAGACCCTGGGTAGATAGCCAACACAGACCCTGGGTAGACAGCCAACACAGACCCTGGGTAGACAGCCAACACAGACCCTGGGTAGATAGCCAACACAGACCCTGGGTAAACAGCCAACACAGACCCTGGGTAAACAGCCAACACAGACCCTGGGTAGATAGCCAACACAGACCCTGGGTAGATAGCCAACACAGACCCTGGGTAGAAAGCCAACACAGACCCTGGGTAGATAGCCAACACAGACCCTGGGTAGATAGCCAACACAGACCCTGGGTAGACAGCCAACACAGACCCTGGGTAGACAGCCAACACAGACCTTGGGTAGATAGCCAACACAGACCCTGGGTAAACAGCCAACACAGACCCTGGGTAAACAGCCAACACAGACCCTGGGTAGACAGCCAACACAGACCCTGGGTAGATAGCCAACACAGACCCTGGGTAGACAGCCAACACAGACCCTGGGTAGACAGTCAACACAGACCCTGGGTAGACAGCCAACACAGACCCTGGGTAGATAGCCAACACAGACCCTGGGTAGATAGCCAACACAGACCCTGGGTAGATAGCCAACACAGACCCTGGGTAGACAGCCAACACAGACCCTGGGTAGATATGTAGATACACAGTATCCTCTGTTGGAGCTAGAACAAGCCTCTTCTTCAAGGCTGCTAATAGTTTTACATGGACATGAGCTGAATGCACAAGACGGGGATATAATAGCTCTAGTACACCATGAACCGCACACACACACACACATGCACACGCATGCATGCACACACATGTACACGCACACACACGGACACACACACACGTACACACACACGTACACGCACGCACGCACACACGCACACACGCACACACACGCACACACGACAGATAAGGATGTACATTCTCTCAAATCAATATTAACATATTGATTAGCTAATTGACAGAATTATGCCAATACTGCTGGCAAAGCCAATGGCATGTGAGTGATGTGTGAAGTCCTCTGTTAGTCTACAGGGACTAAGCAAAATCTAAAGTAGTCAACCCCAGCTATTTGACTCCACACACACACACACACACACACACACACACACACACACACACACACACACACACACACACACACACACACACACACACACACAGCACACACACACACACACACACACACACACACACACACACACACACACACACACACACACACACACACACACACACACACACACACACACACACACACACACACACACACACACATGCACACACACACACACACACACGCACACACACGCACACACGCACACACACGCACACACACACACACGTACACACATACACGCTTACGCACACACATGAACACGCACACACACACACACACACAAACAGCTCTGGCCCAGCTCAATAACATGGGGGATGGCATTGATACCTCTACTGGGAAATGTAGTCTAATCATAGCTATACCTCCCCCATCTATTTGAACCACTGCCCCAACACAGTAAGATGAAGGGTTGCTCTAAGACTGGGTCCTGGTAGGATAGCTGGGAGCTCAGAGGAGTCAACCTGAGGCAACTCTTCCTGGGCTTTTCTGACTGTGTTACTGTGTTGACCAGTGGCGTGTATTCGTGGATGCCAAAGGAAGCCAGACTTCCCCAAAAACATTGACCAAGAAAACAAAGAACAAAACATAAATTCATGTATCTTTCGTCTCTTTGTGTTTCATCATTTTCCTTCAATTCACAAGAGGCTGAATGTATCTGGAGAAAGCATCCCAGTGAGCGAAACAGACCCCCCCCCCCCCCTGTCTCTTTATGTCTAGACCAATGGTTCCCAAACGTTTTAGAGTCCCGTACCCCTTCAAACACTCAACCTCCAGCTGCGTACCCCCTCTAGCACCAGGGTCAGCACACTCTCAAATATTGTTTTTTGCCATCATTGTAAGCCTGCCACACACACACTATACTATACATTTATTAAACATAAGAATGAGTGTGAGTTTTTGTAACAACCCGGCTCGTGGGAAGTGACAAAGAGCTCTTATAGGACCAGGGCACAAATAATAATACAAGAATAATCAATCATTTTGCTCTTTATTTAGCCATCTTACATATAAAACATTTGTTCATCGAAAATTGTGAATCACTCACCACAGGTTACTGAGAAGGATGTGCTTGAAAGGATGCACATAACTCTGCAATGTTGGGTTGTAGAGTCTCAGTCTTAAAACCTCTACCGCTTCTCTCTCCCGGATCCAGGATCCTCCTCATCAAAAAAGCTGACTAGCATAGCCTAGCCTAATGGGACAGGGATATCATATAATATAATTTTCATGAAATCACAAGTCCAATACAGCAAATGAAAGATAAACATCTTGTGTATCCAGCCATCATTTCCGATTTTTAAAATGTTTTACAGCGAAAACACAATATGTATTTCTATTAGCTAACCACAATAGCCAAACACACAACCGCATATTTTCACCATGTTTCCACCGCATAGGTAGCTTTCACAAAACCGACAAAACTTCATCAGATGACAGTCTTATAACATGTTATACAATACATTTATGTTTTGTTCGAAAATGTGCATATTTGAGGTATAAATCATAGTTTTACATTGCAGCTACCATCAAAAATAGCACCAAAGCAGCCAGAATAATTACAGAGAGCAACGTGAAATACATAAATACTCACCATAAAACATTTATGAAAAATACATGGTGTACAGCAAATGAAAGATAAACATCTTGTGAATCCAGCCAATGTTTCAGATTTTTTAAGTGTTTTACAGCGAAAACGCAATATAGAATTATATTAGCTTACCACAATAGCCAAACACACAAACGCATTTATTCACCGCAAAGGTAGCTTTCGCAAAAACCAGCAAAATATATAAAATTAATCACTAACCTTTGGACAACTTCATCAGATGACTGTCTTATAACATCATGTTATACAATACAATTATGTTTTGTTCGAAAATGTGCATATTTATAGCTACAAATCCTGGTTATACATTGTGAATACGTAGCATCGATTCACCAGAATTTCCGGAGATATTTTGGACACTCACCTAATCTGACCAAAGAACTCATCAAAAACTTTACATAAAAATACTTGTTGTACGGCAAATGAAAGATACACTGGTTCTTAATGCAACCGCTGTGTTAGATTTTTTAAAATAACTTTACCATAACATACAGCTTGCGTTATTGCGAGACAGCGCTCACCAAAACGGCGGAGAATAGGACTCAACATTTTGAGGGGGTTAACATGGGTTACACAAGACAACAGAGGGAGCAGATACCAGGGGGTTAACATGGGTTACACACAACTACAGAGGGAGCAGACACCAGGGGTTAACATGAGTTACACACAACTACAGAGGGAGCAGACACCAGGGGGTTAACATGTGTTACACACAACTACAGAGGGAGCAGACACCAGGGGGTTAACA
>NC_092095.1:65906793-65909293 GCF_045679555.1 Salvelinus alpinus | reverse complement strand
TTAAGAGCTAGAATTGATTTTGTGTCCTATGTTGTGATTCTCACCAAATATGTTGTCTTCTCACACTATTCCAACCCCACAATCAATAAACAGTTTACGAAGCTCTCTTAGCCTATAGATTACATATTACAAACAAATCATCTTGAACAAAAAACTCCACACATATTTTGGAATATCTGTGCATCCTTGACAATCACTCATTAATAACCAAAAACAGCCCACAATTTTCCCACCAACTGGCACATCATCATCTTCGCAGTAGTCTAGTGTGAGGGGTTATGGCAGGGGAAACGGTGTTGCAGTAGTCTAGTGTGAGGGGTTATGGCAGGGGAAACGTGTCGCAGTAGTCTAGTGTGAGGGGTTATGGCAGGGGAAACGGTGTTACAGTAGTCTAGTGTGAGGGGTTATGTCAGGGGGAACAGTGTTGCAGTAGTCTAGTGTGTGGGGTTATGGCAGGGGAAACGGTATTACAGTAGTCTAGTGTGAGGGGTTATGGCAGGGGAAACGGTGTTACAGTAGTCTAGTGTGAGGGGTTATGGCAGGGGAAACATGTCACAGTAGTCTAGTGTGAGGGGTTATGGCAGGGGAAACGGTGTTGCAGTAGTCTAGTGTGAGGGGTTATGGCAGGGGGAACGGTGTTACAGTAGTCTAGTGTGAGGGGTTATGGCAGGGGAAACAGTCTAGCAGTAGTCTAGTGTGAGGGGTTATGGCAGGGGAAACGGTGTTGCAGTAGTCTAGTGTGAGGGGTTATGGCAGGGGAAACGGTGTTGCAGTAGTCTAGTGTGAGGGGTTATGGCAGGGGAAACGGTGTTGCAGTAGTCTAGTGTGAGGGGTTATGGCAGGGGAAACGGTGTTACAGTAGTCTAGTGTGAGGGGTTATGGCAGGGGAAACGGTGTTGCAGTAGTCTAGTGTGAGGGGTTATGGCAGGGGAAACGGTGTTGCAGTAGTCTAGTGTGAGGGGTTATGACAGGGGAAACAGTCTAGCAGTAGTCTAGTGTGAGGGGTTATGGCAGGGGAAACGGTGTTGCAGTAGTCTAGTGTGAGGGGTTATGGCAGGGGAAACAGTGTAGCAGTAGTCTAGTGTGAGGGGTTATGGCAGGGGAAACGGTGTTGCAGTAGTCTAGTGTGAGGGGTTATGGCAGGGGAAACGGTGTTGCAGTAGTCTAGTGTGAGGGGTTATGTCAGGGGAAACGGTGTTGCAGTAGTCTAGTGTGAGGGGTTATGGCAGGGGAAACAGTGTAGCAGTAGTCTAGTGTGAGGGGTTATGGCAGGGGGAACAGTGTCGCAGTAGTCTAGTGTGAGGGGTTATGTCAGGGGAAACGGTGTTGCAGTAGTCTAGTGTGAGGGGTTATGGCAGGGGAAACGGTGTTGCAGTAGTCTAGTGTGAGGGGTTATGGCAGGGGGAACGGTGTTACAGTAGTCTAGTGTGAGGGGTTATGGCAGGGGAAACGGTGTTGCAGTAGTCTAGTGTGTGGGGTTATGGCAGGGGGAACGGTGTTACAGTAGTCTAGTGTGTGGGGTTATGGCAGGGGGAACGGTGTTACAGTAGTCTAGTGTGTGGGGTTATGGCAGGGGAAACGGTGTTGCAGTAGTCTAGTGTGTGGGGTTATGGCAGGGGGAACGGTGTTACAGTAGTCTAGTGTGAGGGGTTATGGCAGGGGAAACGGTGTTACAGTAGTCTAGTGTGAGGGGTTATGGCGGGGGAAACGGTGTTGCAGTAGTCTAGTGTGTGGGGTTATGGCAGGGGGAACGGTGTTGCAGTAGTCTAGTGTGGGGGGTTATGGCAGGGGGAACGGTGTTACAGTAGTCTAGTGTGAGGGGTTATGGCAGGGGAAACGGTGTTGCAGTAGTCTAGTGTGTGGGGTTATGGCAGGGGGAACGGTGTTACAGTAGTCTAGTGTGAGGGGTTATGGCGGGGGAAACAGTGTAGCAGTAGTCTAGTGTGAGGGGTTATGGCAGGGGAGACAGTGTTACAGTAGTCTAGTGTGAGGGGTTATGGCAGGGGAAACGGTGTTGCAGTAGTCTAGTGTGAGGGGTTATGTCAGGGGAAACAGTCTAGCAGTAGTCTAGTGTGAGGGGTTATGGCAGGGGAAACGGTGTTGCAGTAGTCTAGTGTGAGGGGTTATGGCAGGGGAAACGGTGTTGCAGTA
This sequence comes from Salvelinus alpinus, assembly GCF_045679555.1. Classification (NCBI taxonomy): domain Eukaryota; kingdom Metazoa; phylum Chordata; class Actinopteri; order Salmoniformes; family Salmonidae; genus Salvelinus; species Salvelinus alpinus. The sequence continues at coordinate 65,907,142 of NC_092095.1, read as the reverse complement.
GTCTGGTGTGAGGGGTTATGGCAGGGGAAACGGTGTTGCAGTAGTCTAGTGTGAGGGGTTATGGCGGGGGAAACGGTGTTGCAGTAGTCTAGTGTGAGGGGTTATGGCGGGGGAAACAGTGTAGCAGTAGTCTAGTGTGAGGGGTTATGACAGGGGAAACGGTGTTGCAGTAGTCTAGTGTGATGGGTTATGGCAGGGGAAACGGTGTTACAGTAGTCTAGTGTGAGGGGTTATGGCAGGGGAAACAGTGTAGCAGTAGTCTAGTGTGAGGGGTTATGACAGGGGAAACGGTGTTGCAGTAGTCTAGTGTGATGGGTTATGGCAGGGGAAACGGTGTTACAGTAGTCTA
>NC_092095.1:65856793-65899293 GCF_045679555.1 Salvelinus alpinus | reverse complement strand
AAGGTTGCTGAAAACCAATGAGTCTAAAGGAGTAAAGAAGAGGCCGGGGTATTGATTCTACTCTTCTCATGGTAGAGAGGAGAAGAGAAAATATTAGGCCATAAAACGTAAACTAGGATATAAAGCCATTACCGGCTTGGCTTAATTGATCCCACTTCCCATAACAAATTAATTGAGCGGAAAACGGCAGATGGCTTTGATAAATGACATAAAAACAGTGTTGTCAGCAAGCCCCCTGCTCGACCCGGAGCGCTCACCCATTTCAACACACAGACTGTGTCCCAAATCCCACCCTATTCCCTAAATAGGGCACTACTTTTGACAAAAGTACAGTACTATATATGTATTAGGGTGCGATTTGGGCCTCATACACAGATAGCTGCTTTAACCGCGTGTTGACGTTACATCTATTTACTCTAATGATCATTTTGTTAATTACAATGACATGCTAAGCTAATTGCTAATTAACTGTAGCCAATCTCGCTGAATGGGCAGAAATTACATACGATTGATAGCCAACATCCCTGTTGAAATAAATGTAACTCTGTGATGAAAGCCTGTGTGTGTGTGTGTCTGTGTCTGTGTGTGTGTGTGTGTGTGTGTGTGTGTGTGTGTGTGTGTGTGTGTGTGTGTGTGTGTGTGTGTGTGTGTGTGTGTGTGTGTGTGTGTGTGTGTGTGTGTGTGTGTGTGTGTGTGTGTACCGAGTCATTGTGGCGGCTGTTGAAAAATCATGCGCTCCTCTGCGGCCCCTGTGTTTCCCATCCATCTCCCCGTTGTCTGGCCGTGGTGACTGCAGCTGCATCTTAATCCACAGGGGGCGGACGTGAGGACGGACAGGTTGCCTGGCCCCGTCATTAAATAACCCCAACCATCCCCCCTCCCCAAAGTGACATTCCTACAGAGCCGACAGGGTATTGGTTGCATTCCAAATGACACCCTCTTCCCTATATACAGCAGTGCACTGTTTTTGACCAGAACCCATAGTGTTCTATGAAGGGAATAGAATGCCATTTGGAATGCAAAAGTAGACTTTGGTCTGAGATGTCACAGGACAGGGGCCACTGGAGCTGGGGGTGCTTGGGCGAGCTTGGGGCTGGGGGGTTGGGGACAGGGGAGTTGGGGGACCTGGGGAGTTGGGGGACCTGGGGGGTTGGGGACAGGGGAGTTGGGGGACCTGGGGAGTTGGGGGACCTGGGGGGTTGGGGACAGGGGGGTTGGGGAGCTTGGGGAGTTGGGGGACCTGGGGGGTTGGGGACAGGGGAGTTGGGGGACCTGGGGAGTTGGGGGACCTGGGGGGTTGGGGACAGGGGGGTTGGGGACAGGGGGAGTTGGGGGACCTGGGGGGTTGGGGGACCTGGGGGGTTGGGGGACCTGGGGAGTTGGGGGACCTGGGGGGTTGGGGACAGGGGGGTTGGGGAGCCTGGGGAGTTGGGGGATCTGGGGGGTTGGGGACAGGGGGGTTGGGGAGCCTGGGGAGTTGGGGGACCTGGGGAGTTGGGGGACCTGGGGGGTTGGGGACAGGGGAGTTGGGGGACCTGGGGGGTTGGGGACAGGGGGGTTGGGGAGCCTGGGGGGTTGGGGGACCTGGGGGGTTGGGGGACCTGGGGAGTTGGGGGACCTGGGGGGTTGGGGACAGGGGGGTTGGGGAGCCTGGGGAGTTGGGGGATCTGGGGGGTTGGGGACAGGGGGGTTGGGGAGCCTGGGGAGTTGGGGGACCTGGGGAGTTGGGGGATCTGGGGGGTTGGGGACAGGGGGGTTGGGGAGCCTGGGGCGTTGGGGAACAGGGAGCCTGGTGTGTTGGGGGGTTGGGAAGCCTGGGGGGCTTGGCGGGTTGGGGGACAGGGGGGTTGTGGGGCCTAGGGGGTTGGGGGACAGGGGAGTTGCAGGGCCTAGGGGGTTGGGGGATAGGAGGGTTGCAGGGCCTAGGGGGTTGGGGGACAAGGGAGTTGCAGGGCCTAGGGGGTTGGGGGAGAGGGGGGTTGTGAGGCCTAGGGGGTTGGGGGACAGCAGGGTTGCAGGGCCTAGGGGGTTGGGGGACAGGAGGGTTGCAGGGCCTAGGGGGTTGGGGGACAGAGGAGTTGGGGGACAGGGGGGTTGGGAGACCTTGGGAGTTGTGGGGGGGTTGCAGGGCCTAGGGGGTTGGGGGACAGGAGGATTGCAGGACCTAGGGGGTTGGAGGACAGGGGGGTTGCAGGGCCTAGGGGGTTGGGGGACAGGGGAGTTGGGGGACAGGGGAGTTGCAGGGCCTAGGGGGTTAGGGGACAGGGGGTTGCAAGGCCTAGGGGGTTGGGGGACAGGGGGGTTGGGAGACCTTGGGAGTTGGGGGACAGGGGGGTTGGGAGACAAGGGGTTGCAGGGCCTAGGGGGTTGGGGGACAAGAGGGTTGCAGGGCCTAGGGGGTTGGGGGACAGGGGGGTTGGGGGACTTGGGGGTTGGGGGACAGGGGGGTTGGGGGACAGGGGGGTTGCAGGGCCTAGGGGGTTGGGGGACAAGAGGGTTGCAGGGCCTAGGGGGTTGGGGGACAAGAGGGTTGCAGGGCCTAGGGGGTTGGGGGACAAGAGGGTTGCAGGGCCTAGGGGTTTGGGGGACAAGAGGGTTGCAGGGCCTAGGGGTTTGGGGGACAAGAGGGTTGCAGGGCCTAGGGGTTTGGGGGACAAGAGGGTTGCAGGGCCTAGGGGTTTGGGGGACAAGAGGGTTGCAGGGCCTAGGGGTTTGGGGGATAGGAGGGTTGCAGGGCCTATGGGTTTGGGGGATAGGAGGGTTGCAGGGCCTAGGGGTTTGGGGGATAGGAGGGTTGCAGGGCCTAGGGGGTTGGGGGACAGGGGGGTTGGGGGACCGAGGTGGGTGTCAGAGGGTAATCCAGAAGAATAACTTCAGATAGATCTGTGATCAGTGTTGGAACAGTGGGGAAATCATTCAACATTGTCAGTGTTCAAATGAAATTAAAACTTAACGGAGAAGTTTTCTTTCTCCTTGCAGCATTTTACTGTTAGTGATCTAAATTCCTCTCTCAGTATACTTGTGTAGGACTATAGGACATTTGACAGTATGTTGGTGTCTTCCTTCAATGTGCATATGTGTGTTGGGCTGGCCAATAGGATGGGGGGTGGGAGTAGAGAGGTGGGGGAGAGCGGGCAACTCATCTATCATCAGTCTTCTGGCTGCTGAAAATGGGAGGGAGAGAGTCTTGGCTAGATGTCAAGAGGCACGGCAGATTAAATCCACATCGATCCCACCGTAATTTATTTAACAATTCAACACAAAAAGTAAAGGTTGCATCCACCCCCTGTAGGTCCTCCTTTAAATGAATCTCGGAGGATACATCCCCTTCAATACCAAACAAGTAATCATTAGTGTGAACCAGGTTTTCCTCTGTAAAAACAGTGCACCTCTGTAACATTGTGGCAGGAAGGAGATAAAAGGTAGCAGAGACAGAATTCATCTTCAGCACCATGACAACACCAATCTCTGTGAAACCTAACAAGTTCAATTAACTCAAACGATTTATTTATCAGTGAAACCTAACAAGTTCAATTAACCTAAACGATTTATTTATCAGTGAAACCTAACAAGTTCAGCTAAGTCAAACGATTTATTTATCAGTGAAACCTAACAAGTTCAGCTAAGTCAAACTATTTATTTATCAGTGAAACCTAACAAGTTCAGCTAAGTCAAACGATTTATTTATCAGTGAAACCTAACAAGTTCAGCTAAGTCAAACGATTTATTTATCAGTGAAACCTAACAAGTTCAGCTAAGTCAAACGATTTATTTATCAGTGAAACCTAACAAGTTCAGCTAAGTCAAACGATTTATTTATCAGTGAAACCTAACAAGTTCAGCTAAGTCAAACGATTTATTTATCAGTGAAACCTAACAAGTTCAGCTAAGTCAAACCGAGGTCAGTTAATACAAACCAGTTGTTGCCAATCAGACCATTTATGATGCTACACTTTCCTTAGAATGCTTCCTTTGTTGCCTTATAGCCTGAGTTCCATAGATATTTGTAATGTCCTTTGTTAGGTTAACATGCATGTTATACTTTACATTTCTCCTTACTTATGACACTTTGTCTTGTATGCTAATGTATTGTAACTATCTCCTCTTTGTATTCCCTCCAGACCACAACATCCTATCACAACTCACACAACCTATCACGACACATGGCGAGACCCAGATGCAGACACAGGAGGCAGATAGTTTGAGCTCGGGTATATTTATTATAATCCAAGGGATAGACAAAAGGCAGGTCGGGGACAGGCAAGCATTCATAGCCAGGGCAGAGTCCAAAACGGTACAGGGCGGCAGGCAGGCTCGAGGTCAGGGGCAGGCAGAGTGGTCAGTCAGGCAGAGTGGTCAGGCAGGCGGGCTCAGAGTCAGAACAGGCAGAGTGGTCAGGCAGGCAGAGTGGTCAGGCAGGCAGAGTGGTCAGGCAGGCGGGCTCAGAGTCAGAACAGGCAGAGTGGTCAGGCAGGCAGAGTGGTCAGGCAGGCAGAGTGGTCAGGCAGGCAGAGTGGTCAGGCAGGCAGAGTGGTCAGGCAGGCGGGCTCAGAGTCAGAACAGGCAGAGTGGTCAGGCAGGCGGGCTCAGAGTCAGAACAGGCAGAGTGGTCAGGCAGGCGGGCTCAGAGTCAGAACAGGCAGAGTGGTCAGGCAGGCGGGCTCAGAGTCAGAACAGGCAGAGTGGTCAGGCAGGCGGGCTCAGAGTCAGAACAGGCAGAGTGGTCAGGCAGGCGGGCTCAGAGTCAGGGGCAGGCAGAGTGGTCAGGCAGGCGGGCTCAGAGTCAGAACAGGCAGAGTGGTCAGGCAGGCGGGCTCAGAGTCAGAACAGGCAGAGTGGTCAGGCAGGCGGGCTCAGAGTCAGAACAGGCAGAGTGGTCAGGCAGGCGGGCTCAGAGTCAGAACAGGCAGAGTGGTCAGGCAGGCGGGCTCAGAGTCAGAACAGGCAGAGTGGTCAGGCAGGCGGGCTCAGAGTCAGAACAGGCAGAGTGGTCAGGCAGGCGGGCTCAGAGTCAGAACAGGCAGAGTGGTCAGGCAGGCGGGCTCAGAGTCAGAACAGGCAGAGTGGTCAGGCAGGCGGGCTCAGAGTCAGAACAGGCAGAGTGGTCAGGCAGGCGGGCTCAGAGTCAGAACAGGCAGAGTGGTCAGGCAGGCGGGCTCAGAGTCAGAACAGGCAGAGTGGTCAGGCAGGCGGGCTCAGAGTCAGAACAGGCAGAGTGGTCAGGCAGGCGGGCTCAGAGTCAGAACAGGCAGAGTGGTCAGGCAGGCGGGCTCAGAGTCAGGGGCAGGCAGAGTGGTCAGGCAGGCGGGCTCAGAGTCAGAACAGGCAGAGTGGTCGGGCAGGCGGGCTCAGAGTCAGGGGCAGGCAGAGTGGTCAGGCAGGCGGGCTCAGAGTCAGAACAGGCAAGGGTCAAAACCAGGAGGACGAGAAAAAGCGAGACTGGGAAAAACAGGAGCTGAGAGAAAAAACGCTGGTTGACTTGGCAAACAAGACGAACTGGCACAGACAGACAGAAAACACAGGTATAAAAACCCAGGGGGTAAGTGGGGAAGATGGGCAACACCTGGGAGGGGGGTGGAGACAAGCACAAGGTCAGGTGAAACAGATCAGGGTGTGACACAACCTTACCGGTCCTTCGGGACGGATTTGACTGCTGCGATGGTTCCGGAACACAGTCTAGTTTCCTATGGCACACAGAAGGCACAGGGGCAGGAACACAGTCTAGTTTCCTATGGCACACAGAAGGCACAGGGGCAGGAACACAGTCTAGTTTCCTATGGCACACAGAAGGCACAGGGGCAGGAACACAGTTTAGTTTCCTATGGCACACAGAAGGCACAGGGGCAGGAAGACAGTCTAGTTTCCTATGGCACACAGAAGGCACAGGGGCAGGAACACAGTCTAGTTTCCTATGGCACACAGAAGGCACAGGGGCAGGAACACAGTCTAGTTTCCTATGGCACACAGAAGGCACAGGGGCAGGAACACAGTCTAGTTTCCTATGGCACACAGAAGGCACAGGGGCAGGAACACAGTCTAGTTTCCTATGGCACACAGAAGGCACAGGGGCAGGAAGACAGTCTAGTTTCCTATGGCACACAGAAGGCACAGGGGCAGGAACACAGTCTAGTTTCCTATGGCACACAGAAGGCACAGGGGCAGGAACACAGTCTAGTTTCCTATGGCACACAGAAGGCACAGGGGCAGGAAGACAGTCTAGTTTCCTATGGCACACAGAAGGCACAGGGGCAGGAACACAGTCTAGTTTCCTATGGCACACAGAAGGCACAGGGGCAGGAACACAGTCTAGTTTCCTATGGCACACAGAAGGCACAGGGGCAGGAACACAGTCTAGTTTCCTATGGCACACAGAAGGCACAGGGGCAGGAACACAGTCTAGTTTCCTATGGCACACAGAAGGCACAGGGGCAGGAGCACAGTCTAGTTTCCTATGGCACACAGAAGGCACAGGGGCAGGAACACAGTCTAGTTTCCTATGGCACACAGAAGGCACAGGGTCAGGAACACAGTCTAGTTTCCTATGGCACACAGAAGGCACAGGGGCAGGAACACAGTCTAGTTTCCTATGGCACACAGAAGGCACAGGGGCAGGAACACAGTCTAGTTTCCTATGGCACACAGAAGGCACAGGGGCAGGAGCACAGTCTAGTTTCCTATGGCACACAGAAGGCACAGGGGCAGGAACACAGTCTAGTTTCCTATGGCACACAGAAGGCACAGGGGCAGGAACACAGTCTAGTTTCCTATGGCACACAGAATGCACAGGGGCAGGAACACAGTCTAGTTTCCTATGGCACACAGAAGGCACAGGGGCAGGAACACAGTCTAGTTTCCTATGGCACACAGAAGGCACAGGGGCAGGAACACAGTCTAGTTTCCTATGGCACACAGAAGGCACAGGGGCAGGAACACAGTCTAGTTTCCTATGGCACACAGAAGGCACAGGGGCAGGAACACAGTCTAGTTTCCTATGGCACACAGAAGGCACAGGGGCAGGAACACAGTCTAGTTTCCTATGGCACACAGAAGGCACAGGGGCAGGAACACAGTCTAGTTTCCTATGGCACACAGAAGGCACAGGGGCAGGAACACAGTCTAGTTTCCTATGGCACACAGAAGGCACAGGGGCAGGAACACAGTCTAGTTTCCTATGGCACACAGAAGGCACAGGGGCAGGAACACAGTCTAGTTTCCTATGGCACACAGAAGGCACAGGGGCAGGAAGACAGTCTAGTTTCCTATGGCACACAGAAGGCACAGGGGCAGGAACACAGTCTAGTTTCCTATGGCACACAGAAGGCACAGGGGCAGGAAGATAATGATTGCTACAGCTCCTCCTAGGCATGTTAAGATACATACAGAGTAACATACAAACAACCCACAAGACAGTGCATTGAAATGGTGCCCAAATGCAGAAAAAGGGTGCCATCCTTCATGAAAATGGAACAACTAGTGCAGCAGACCCTTTCCAGGACCAGCCCTTGTGCTGTGCTTTATAGCCTCCTTATACAGTCCACCCTGGTCCTTCTCTTTGTGGACTCTCCTTACACCCTGGTAGAGACCTCCCTCCACCACCTCCTGCTCTCCTTACACCCTGGTAGAGACCTCCCCCCACCACCTCCTGCTCTCCTTACACCCTGGTAGAGACCTCCCTCCACCACCTCCTGCTCTCCTTACACCCTGGTAGAGACCTCCCTCCACCACCTCCTGCTCTCCTTACACCCTGGTAGAGACCTCCCTCCACCACCTCCTGCTCCCCACCACCCTCTCCTTACACCCTGGTAGAGACCTCCCCCCACCACCAGCTGCTCTCCTTACACCCTAGTAGAGACCTCCCCCCACCACCAGCTGCTCTCCTTACACCCTGGTAGAGACCTCCCCCCACCACCAGCTGCTCACCTTACACCCTAGTAGAGACCTCCCCCCACCACCAGCTGCTCTCCTTACACCCTGGTAGAGACCTCCCCCCACCACCAGCTGCTCACCTTACACCCTAGTAGATGATGTAATAAGGTTATCATACCCCCAGTACTGTATTTGTCCTCTCTCTCTCTCTCCTCTGCATCCTGGAACCTTTTCCTGACCCAGCCTTTAATGAAATTAAAACCACATTACGTCAAATGAATAGCGGGAGATTTAATTAGCTACTGATAAAAGCCACTAAGGATCTGAGACGTGACTCTCTGTCTTTTAACTCCTTCACTATCAGAAAAAGAGCTGTTTAACAAGCAGAGGTGACGATTATTGCAGGCGGCTGATACTGAACCGTCAGGCTGGTGTTATAGCCATGGAGAGGTGCAGGATACTGTGCCGTCAGGCTGGTGTTATAGCCATGGAGAGGTCCAGGATACTGTGCCGTCAGGCTGGTGTTATAGCCATGGAGAGGACCAGGATACTGTGCCGTCAGGCTGGTGTTATAGCCATGGAGAGGTCCAGGATACTGTGCCGTCAGGCTGGTGTTATAGTCATGGAGAGGACCAGGATACTGTACTGCCAGGCTGGTGTTATAGTCATGGAGAGGTCCAGGATACTGTACTGCCAGGCTGGTGTTATAGCCATGGAGAGGTCCAGGATACTGTGCCGTCAGGCTGGTGTTATAGCCATGGAGAGGTCCAGGATACTGTACCGTCAGGCTGGTGTTATAGCCATGGAGAGGACCAGGATACTGTGCCGTCAGGCTGGTGTTATAGCCATGGAGAGGTCCAGGATACTGTGCCGTCAGGCTGGTGTTATAGCCATGGAGAGGTCCAGGATACTGTGCCGTCAGGCTGGTGTTATAGCCATGGGATCCAGGATACTGTACCGCCAGGCTGGTGTTATAGCCATGGGATCCAGAATACTGTACCGCCAGGCTGGTGTTATAGCCATGGGATCCAGGATACTGTACCGCCAGGCTGGTGTTATAGCCATGGAGAGGTCGAGGATACTGTACTGCCAGGCTGGTGTTATAGCCATGGAGGGATCCAGGATACTGCACCGTCAGGCTGGTGTTTAAGGTCCAGGACTGTTGTATTGTAGGTATACAGAACCAGTTACATGAATCAACTAATTTACAGTAATACTACTGGAGCATTTCTCACTCTCCCTACCTCCATACATACAACACAAACTACTGTCTTCACTCTCCCTACCTCCTTACATACAACACAAACTACTGTCTTCACTCTCCCTACCTCCATACATACAACACAAACTACTGTCTTCACTCTCCCTACCTCCATACATACAACACAAACTACTGTCTGCACTCTCCCTACCTCCATACATACAACACAAACTACTGTCTTCACTCTCCCTACCTCCATACATACAACACAAACTACTGTCTTCACTCTCCCTACCTCCATACATACAACACAAACTACTGTCTTCACTCTCCCTACCTCCTTACATACAACACAAACTAATGTCTTCACTCTCCCTACCTCCATACATACAACACAAACTACTGTCTTCACTCTCCCTACCTCCTTACATACAACACAAACTACTGTCTTCACTCTCCCTACCTCCTTACATACAACACTAACTACTGTCTTCACTCTCCCTACCTCCTTACATACAACACAAACTACTGTCTTCACTCTCCCTACCTCCATACATACAACACAAACTACTGTCTTCACTCTCCCTACCTCCTTACATACAACACAAACTACTGTCTTCACTCTCCCTACCTCCTTACATACAACACTAACTACTGTCTTCACTCTCCCTACCTCCTTACATACAACACAAACTACTGTCTTCACTCTCCCTACCTCCATACATACAACACAAACTACTGTCTTCACTCTCCCTACCTCCATACATACAACACAAACTACTGTCTTCACTCTCCCTACCTCCTTACATACAACACAAACTACTGTCTTCACTCTCCCTACCTCCTTACATACAACACAAACTACTGTCTTCACTCTCCCTACCTCCATACATACAACACAAACTACTGTCTTCACTCTCCCTACCTCCATACATACAACACAAACTACTGTCTTCACTCTCCCTACCTCCATACATACAACACAAACTACTGTCTTCACTCTCCCTACCTCCTTACATACAACACAAACTAATGTCTTCACTCTCCCTACCTCCATACATACAACACAAACTACTGTCTTCACTCTCCCTACCTCCTTACATACAACACAAACTACTGTCTTCACTCTCCCTACCTCCTTACATACAACACAAACTACTGTCTTCACTCTCCCTACCTCCTTACATACAACACAAACTACTGTCTTCACTCTCCCTACCTCCATACATACAACACAAACTACTGTCTTCACTCTCCCTACCTCCTTACATACAACACAAACTACTGTCTTCACTCTCCCTACCTCCATACATACAACACAAACTACTGTCTTCACTCTCCCTACCTCCTTACATACAACACAAACTACTGTCTTCACTCTCCCTACCTCCTTACATACAACACAAACTACTGTCTTCACTCTCCCTACCTCCATACATAAACACAAACTACTGTCTTCACTCTCCCTACCTCCTTACATACAACACAAACTACTGTCTTCACTCTCCCTACCTCCTTACATACAACACAAACTACTGTCTTCACTCTCCCTACCTCCTTACATACAACACAAACTACTGTCTTCACTCTCCCTACCTCCATACATACACCACAAACTACTGTCTTCACTCTCCCTACCTCCATACATACAACACAAACTACTGTCTTCACTCTCCCTACCTCCTTACATACAACACAAACTACTGTCTTCACTCTCCCTACCTCCATACATACAACACAAACTACTGTCTTCACTCTCCCTACCTCCCTACATACAACACAAACTACTGTCTTCACTCTCCCTACCTCCTTACATACAACACAAACTACTGTCTTCACTCTCCCTACCTCCATACATACAACACAAACTACTGTCTTCACTCTCCCTACCTCCATACATACAACACAAACTACTGTCTTCACTCTCCCTACCTCCATACATACAACAGAAACTACTGTCTTCACTCTCCCTACCTCCATACATACATACATACAACACAAACTACTGTCTTCACTCTCCCTACCTCCATACATACAACACAAACTACTGTCTTCACTCTCCCTACCTCCATACATACAACAGAAACTACTGTCTTCACTCTCCCTACCTCCATACATACATACATACAACACAAACTACTGTCTTCACTCTCCCTACCTCCATACATACAACACAAACTACTGTCCTCACTCTCCCTACCTCCTTACATACAACACAAACTAATGTCTTCACTCTCCCTACCTCCTTACATACAACACAAACTACTGTCTTCACTCTCCCTACCTCCTTACATACAACACAAACTACTGTCTTCACTCTCCCTACCTCCTTACATACAAAAGAAACTACTGTCTTCACTCTCCCTACCTCCTTACATACAACACAAACTACTGTCTTCACTCTCCCTACCTCCATACATACAACACAAACTACTGTCTTCACTCTCCCTACCTCCATACATACAACACAAACTACTGTCTTCACTCTCCCTACCTCCATACATACAACACAAACTACTGTCTTCACTCTCCCTACCTCCTTACATACAACACAAACTACTGTCTTCACTCTCCCTACCTCCACACATACAACACAAACTACTGTCTTCACTCTCCCTACCTCCATACATACAACACAAACTACTGTCTTCACTCTCCCTACCTCCATACATACAACACAAACTACTGTCTTCACTCTCCCTACCTCCATACATACAACACAAACTACTGTCTTCACTCTCCCTACCTCCATACATACAACACAAACTACTGTCTTCACTCTCCCTACCTCCTTACATACAACACAAACTACTGTCTTCACTCTCCCTACCTCCTTACATACAACACAAACTACTGCCTTCACTCTCCCTACCTCCATACATACAACACAAACTACTGTCTTCACTCTCCCTACCTCCATACATACAACACAAACTACTGTCTTCACTCTCCCTACCTCCATACATACAACACAAACTACTGTCTTCACTCTCCCTACCTCCTTACATACAACACAAACTACTGTCTTCACTCTCCCTACCTCCATACATACAACACAAACTACTGTCTTCACTCTCCCTATCTCCATACATACAACACAAACTACTGTCTTCACTCTCCCTACCTCCTTACATACAACACAAACTACTGTCTTCACTCTCCCTACCTCCTTACATACAACACAAACTACTGCCTTCACTCTCCCTACCTCCATACATACAACACAAACTACTGTCTTCACTCTCCCTACCTCCATACATACAACACAAACTACTGTCTTCACTCTCCCTACCTCCAACACAAACTACTGTCTTCACTCTCCCTACCTCCTTACATACAACACAAACTACTGTCTTCACTCTCCCTACCTCCATACATACAACACAAACTACTGTCTTCACTCTCCCTACCTCCATACATACAACACAAACTACTGTCTTCACTCTCCCTACCTCCATACATACAACACAAACTACTGTCTTCACTCTCCCTACCTACCTCCATACATACAACACAAACTACTGTCTTCACTCTCCCTACCTCCATACATACAACACAAACTACTGTCTTCACTCTCCCTACCTACCTCCATACATACAACACAAACTACTGTCTTCACTCTCCCTACCTCCATACATACAACACAAACTACTGTCTTCACTCTCCCTACCTCCATACATACAACACAAACTACTGTCTTCACTCTCCCTACCTCCATACATACAACACAAACTACTGTCTTCACTCTCCCTACCTCCATACATACAACACAAACTACTGTCTTCACTCTCCCTACCTCCTTACATACAACACAAACTACTGTCTTCACTCTCCCTACCTCCATACATACAACACAAACTACTGTCTTCACTCTCCCTACCTCCATACATACAACACAAACTACTGTCTTCACTCTCCCTACCTCCATACATACAACACAAACTACTGTCTTCACTCTCCCTACCTCCTTACATGCAACACAAACTACTGTCTTCACTCTCCCTACCTCCATACATACAACACAAACTACTGTCTTCACTCTCCCTACCTCCATACATACAACACAAACTACTGTCTTCACTCTCCCTACCTCCATACATACAACACAAACTACTGTCTTCACTCTCCCTACCTCCATACATACAACACAAACTACTGTCTTCACTCTCCCTACCTCCTTACATACAACACAAACTACTGTCTTCACTCTCCCTACCTCCATACATACAACACAAACTACTGTCTTCACTCTCCCTACCTCCTTACATACAACACAAACTACTGTCTTCACTCTCCTTACCTCCATACATACAACACAAACTACTGTCTTGACTCTCCCTACCTCCATACATACAACACAAACTACTGTCTTCACTCTCCCTACCTCCTTACATACAACACAAACTACTGTCTTCACTCTCCCTACCTCCATACATACAACACAAACTACTGTCTTCACTCTCCCTATCTCCATACATACAACACAAACTACTGTCTTCACTCTCCCTACCTCCTTACATACAACACAAACTACTGTCTTCACTCTCCCTACCTCCTTACATACAACACAAACTACTGCCTTCACTCTCCCTACCTCCATACATACAACACAAACTACTGTCTTCACTCTCCCTACCTCCATACATACAACACAAACTACTGTCTTCACTCTCCCTACCTCCAACACAAACTACTGTCTTCACTCTCCCTACCTCCTTACATACAACACAAACTACTGTCTTCACTCTCCCTACCTCCATACATACAACACAAACTACTGTCTTCACTCTCCCTACCTCCATACATACAACACAAACTACTGTCTTCACTCTCCCTACCTCCATACATACAACACAAACTACTGTCTTCACTCTCCCTACCTACCTCCATACATACAACACAAACTACTGTCTTCACTCTCCCTACCTCCATACATACAACACAAACTACTGTCTTCACTCTCCCTACCTCCATACATACAACACAAACTACTGTCTTCACTCTCCCTACCTCCATACATACAACACAAACTACTGTCTTCACTCTCCCTACCTCCATACATACAACACAAACTACTGTCTTCACTCTCCCTACCTCCATACATACAACACAAACTACTGTCTTCACTCTCCCTACCTCCTTACATACAACACAAACTACTGTCTTCACTCTCCCTACCTCCATACATACAACACAAACTACTGTCTTCACTCTCCCTACCTCCATACATACAACACAAACTACTGTCTTCACTCTCCCTACCTCCATACATACAACACAAACTACTGTCTTCACTCTCCCTACCTCCTTACATGCAACACAAACTACTGTCTTCACTCTCCCTACCTCCATACATACAACACAAACTACTGTCTTCACTCTCCCTACCTCCATACATACAACACAAACTACTGTCTTCACTCTCCCTACCTCCATACATACAACACAAACTACTGTCTTCACTCTCCCTACCTCCATACATACAACACAAACTACTGTCTTCACTCTCCCTACCTCCATACATACAACACAAACTACTGTCTTCACTCTCCCTACCTCCATACATACAACACAAACTACTGTCTTCACTCTCCCTACCTCCATACATACAACACAAACTACTGTCTTCACTCTCCCTACCTCCATACATACAACACAAACTACTGTCTTCACTCTCCCTACCTCCATACATACAACACAAACTACTGTCTTCACTCTCCCTACCTCCATACATACAACACAAACTACTGTCTTCACTCTCCCTACCTCCATACATACAACACAAACTACTGTCTTCACTCTCCCTACCTCCATACATACAACACAAACTACTGTCTTCACTCTCCCTACCTCCATACATACAACACAAACTACTGTCTTCACTCTCCCTACCTCCATACATACAACACAAACTACTGTCTTCACTCTCCCTACCTCCATACATACAACACAAACTACTGTCTTCACTCTCCCTACCTCCATACATACAACACAAACTACTGTCTTCACTCTCCCTACCTCCATACATACAACACAAACTACTGTCTTCACTCTCCCTACCTCCTTACATACAACACAAACTACTGTCTTCACTCTCCCTACCTCCTTACATACAACACAAACTACTGTCTTCACTCTCCCTACCTCCATACATACAACACAAACTACTGTCTTCACTCTCCCTACCTCCATACATACAACACAAACTACTGTCTTCACTCTCCCTACCTCCTTACATACAACACAAACTACTGTCTTCACTCTCCCTACCTCCTTACATACAACACAAACTAATGTCTTCACTCTCCCTACCTCCATACATAAACACAAACTAATGTCTTCACTCTCCCTACCTCCATACATACAACACAAACTAATGTCTTCACTCTCCCTACCTCCATACATAAACACAAACTACTGTCTTCACTCTCCCTACCTCCATACATACAACACAAACTACTGTCTTCACTCTCCCTACCTCCTTACATACAACACAAACTACTGTCTTCACTCTCCCTACCTCCATACATACAACACAAACTACTGTCTTCACTCTCCCTACCTCCATACATACAACACAAACTACTGTCTTCACTCTCCCTACCTCCATACATACAACAGAAACTACTGTCTTCACTCTCCCTACCTCCATACATACAACACAAACTACTGTCTTCACTCTCCCTACCTCCATACATACAACACAAACTACTGTCCTCACTCTCCCTACCTCCTTACATACAACACAAACTAATGTCTTCACTCTCCCTACCTCCATACATACAACACAAACTACTGTCTTCACTCTCCCTACCTCCTTACATACAACACAAACTACTGTCTTCACTCTCCCTACCTCCTTACATACAACACAAACTACTGTCTTCACTCTCCCTACCTCCTTACATACAAAACAAACTACTGTCTTCACTCTCCCTACCTCCTTACATACAACACAAACTACTGTCTTCACTCTCCCTACCTCCATACATACAACACAAACTACTGTCTTCACTCTCCCTACCTCCATACATACAACACAAACTACTGTCTTCACTCTCCCTACCTCCATACATACAACACAAACTACTGTCTTCACTCTCCCTACCTCCTTACATAAAACACAAACTACTGTCTTCACTCTCCCTACCTCCATACATACAACACAAACTACTGTCTTCACTCTCCCTACCTCCATACATACAACACAAACTACTGTCTTCACTCTCCCTACCTCCATACATACAACACAAACTACTGTCTTCACTCTCCCTACCTCCATACATACAACACAAACTACTGTCTTCACTCTCCCTACCTCCTTACATACAACACAAACTACTGTCTTCACTCTCCCTACCTCCTTACATACAACACAAACTACTGCCTTCACTCTCCCTACCTCCATACATACAACACAAACTACTGTCTTCAATCTCCCTACCTCCATACATACAACACAAACTACTGTCTTCACTCTCCCTACCTCCATACATACAACACAAACTACTGTCTTCACTCTCCCTACCTCCTTACATACAACACAAACTACTGTCTTCACTCTCCCTACCTCCATACATACAACACAAACTACTGTCTTCACTCTCCCTACCTCCTTACATACAACACAAACTACTGTCTTCACTCTCCTTACCTCCATACATACAACACAAACTACTGTCTTGACTCTCCCTACCTCCATACATACAACACAAACTACTGTCTTCACTCTCCCTACCTCCTTACATACAACACAAACTACTGTCTTCACTCTCCCTACCTCCATACATACAACACAAACTACTGTCTTCACTCTCCCTATCTCCATACATACAACACAAACTACTGTCTTCACTCTCCCTACCTCCTTACATACAACACAAACTACTGTCTTCACTCTCCCTACCTCCTTACATACAACACAAACTACTGCCTTCACTCTCCCTACCTCCATACATACAACACAAACTACTGTCTTCACTCTCCCTACCTCCATACATACAACACAAACTACTGTCTTCACTCTCCCTACCTCCAACACAAACTACTGTCTTCACTCTCCCTACCTCCTTACATACAACACAAACTACTGTCTTCACTCTCCCTACCTCCATACATACAACACAAACTACTGTCTTCACTCTCCCTACCTCCATACATACAACACAAACTACTGTCTTCACTCTCCCTACCTCCATACATACAACACAAACTACTGTCTTCACTCTCCCTACCTACCTCCATACATACAACACAAACTACTGTCTTCACTCTCCCTACCTCCATACATACAACACAAACTACTGTCTTCACTCTCCCTACCTCCATACATACAACACAAACTACTGTCTTCACTCTCCCTACCTCCATACATACAACACAAACTACTGTCTTCACTCTCCCTACCTCCATACATACAACACAAACTACTGTCTTCACTCTCCCTACCTCCATACATACAACACAAACTACTGTCTTCACTCTCCCTACCTCCTTACATACAACACAAACTACTGTCTTCACTCTCCCTACCTCCATACATACAACACAAACTACTGTCTTCACTCTCCCTACCTCCATACATACAACACAAACTACTGTCTTCACTCTCCCTACCTCCATACATACAACACAAACTACTGTCTTCACTCTCCCTACCTCCTTACATACAACACAAACTACTGTCTTCACTCTCCCTACCTCCATACATACAACACAAACTACTGTCTTCACTCTCCCTACCTCCATACATACAACACAAACTACTGTCTTCACTCTCCCTACCTCCATACATACAACACAAACTACTGTCTTCACTCTCCCTACCTCCATACATACAACACAAACTACTGTCTTCACTCTCCCTACCTCCATACATACAACACAAACTAATGTCTTCACTCTCCCTACCTCCATACATACAACACAAACTACTGTCTTCACTCTCCCTACCTCCATACATACAACACAAACTACTGTCTTCACTCTCCCTACCTCCATACATACAACACAAACTACTGTCTTCACTCTCCCTACCTCCCTACATACAACACAAACTACTGTCTTCACTCTCCCTACCTCCATACATACAACACAAACTACTGTCTTCACTCTCCCTACCTCCATACATACAACACAAACTACTGTCTTCACTCTCCCTACCTCCATACATACAACACAAACTACTGTCTTCACTCTCCCTACCTCCTTACATACAACACAAACTACTGTCTTCACTCTCCCTACCTCCACACATACAACACAAACTACTGTCTTCACTCTCCCTACCTCCATACATACAACACAAACTACTGTCTTCACTCTCCCTACCTCCATACATACAACACAAACTACTGTCTTCACTCTCCCTACCTCCATACATACAACACAAACTACTGTCTTCACTCTCCCTACCTCCATACATACAACACAAACTACTGTCTTCACTCTCCCTACCTCCTTACATACAACACAAACTACTGTCTTCACTCTCCCTACCTCCTTACATACAACACAAACTACTGCCTTCACTCTCCCTACCTCCATACATACAACACAAACTACTGTCTTCACTCTCCCTACCTCCATACATACAACACAAACTACTGTCTTCACTCTCCCTACCTCCATACATACAACACAAACTACTGTCTTCACTCTCCCTACCTCCTTACATACAACACAAACTACTGTCTTCACTCTCCCTACCTCCATACATACAACACAAACTACTGTCTTCACTCTCCCTATCTCCATACATACAACACAAACTACTGTCTTCACTCTCCCTACCTCCTTACATACAACACAAACTACTGTCTTCACTCTCCCTACCTCCTTACATACAACACAAACTACTGCCTTCACTCTCCCTACCTCCATACATACAACACAAACTACTGTCTTCACTCTCCCTACCTCCATACATACAACACAAACTACTGTCTTCACTCTCCCTACCTCCAACACAAACTACTGTCTTCACTCTCCCTACCTCCTTACATACAACACAAACTACTGTCTTCACTCTCCCTACCTCCATACATACAACACAAACTACTGTCTTCACTCTCCCTACCTCCATACATACAACACAAACTACTGTCTTCACTCTCCCTACCTCCATACATACAACACAAACTACTGTCTTCACTCTCCCTACCTACCTCCATACATACAACACAAACTACTGTCTTCACTCTCCCTACCTCCATACATACAACACAAACTACTGTCTTCACTCTCCCTACCTACCTCCATACATACAACACAAACTACTGTCTTCACTCTCCCTACCTCCATACATACAACACAAACTACTGTCTTCACTCTCCCTACCTCCATACATACAACACAAACTACTGTCTTCACTCTCCCTACCTCCATACATACAACACAAACTACTGTCTTCACTCTCCCTACCTCCATACATACAACACAAACTACTGTCTTCACTCTCCCTACCTCCTTACATACAACACAAACTACTGTCTTCACTCTCCCTACCTCCATACATACAACACAAACTACTGTCTTCACTCTCCCTACCTCCATACATACAACACAAACTACTGTCTTCACTCTCCCTACCTCCATACATACAACACAAACTACTGTCTTCACTCTCCCTACCTCCTTACATGCAACACAAACTACTGTCTTCACTCTCCCTACCTCCATACATACAACACAAACTACTGTCTTCACTCTCCCTACCTCCATACATACAACACAAACTACTGTCTTCACTCTCCCTACCTCCATACATACAACACAAACTACTGTCTTCACTCTCCCTACCTCCATACATACAACACAAACTACTGTCTTCACTCTCCCTACCTCCTTACATACAACACAAACTACTGTCTTCACTCTCCCTACCTCCATACATACAACACAAACTACTGTCTTCACTCTCCCTACCTCCTTACATACAACACAAACTACTGTCTTCACTCTCCTTACCTCCATACATACAACACAAACTACTGTCTTGACTCTCCCTACCTCCATACATACAACACAAACTACTGTCTTCACTCTCCCTACCTCCTTACATACAACACAAACTACTGTCTTCACTCTCCCTACCTCCATACATACAACACAAACTACTGTCTTCACTCTCCCTATCTCCATACATACAACACAAACTACTGTCTTCACTCTCCCTACCTCCTTACATACAACACAAACTACTGTCTTCACTCTCCCTACCTCCTTACATACAACACAAACTACTGCCTTCACTCTCCCTACCTCCATACATACAACACAAACTACTGTCTTCACTCTCCCTACCTCCATACATACAACACAAACTACTGTCTTCACTCTCCCTACCTCCAACACAAACTACTGTCTTCACTCTCCCTACCTCCTTACATACAACACAAACTACTGTCTTCACTCTCCCTACCTCCATACATACAACACAAACTACTGTCTTCACTCTCCCTACCTCCATACATACAACACAAACTACTGTCTTCACTCTCCCTACCTCCATACATACAACACAAACTACTGTCTTCACTCTCCCTACCTACCTCCATACATACAACACAAACTACTGTCTTCACTCTCCCTACCTCCATACATACAACACAAACTACTGTCTTCACTCTCCCTACCTCCATACATACAACACAAACTACTGTCTTCACTCTCCCTACCTCCATACATACAACACAAACTACTGTCTTCACTCTCCCTACCTCCATACATACAACACAAACTACTGTCTTCACTCTCCCTACCTCCATACATACAACACAAACTACTGTCTTCACTCTCCCTACCTCCTTACATACAACACAAACTACTGTCTTCACTCTCCCTACCTCCATACATACAACACAAACTACTGTCTTCACTCTCCCTACCTCCATACATACAACACAAACTACTGTCTTCACTCTCCCTACCTCCATACATACAACACAAACTACTGTCTTCACTCTCCCTACCTCCTTACATGCAACACAAACTACTGTCTTCACTCTCCCTACCTCCATACATACAACACAAACTACTGTCTTCACTCTCCCTACCTCCATACATACAACACAAACTACTGTCTTCACTCTCCCTACCTCCATACATACAACACAAACTACTGTCTTCACTCTCCCTACCTCCATACATACAACACAAACTACTGTCTTCACTCTCCCTACCTCCATACATACAACACAAACTACTGTCTTCACTCTCCCTACCTCCATACATACAACACAAACTACTGTCTTCACTCTCCCTACCTCCATACATACAACACAAACTACTGTCTTCACTCTCCCTACCTCCATACATACAACACAAACTACTGTCTTCACTCTCCCTACCTCCATACATACAACACAAACTACTGTCTTCACTCTCCCTACCTCCATACATACAACACAAACTACTGTCTTCACTCTCCCTACCTCCATACATACAACACAAACTACTGTCTTCACTCTCCCTACCTCCATACATACAACACAAACTACTGTCTTCACTCTCCCTACCTCCATACATACAACACAAACTACTGTCTTCACTCTCCCTACCTCCATACATACAACACAAACTACTGTCTTCACTCTCCCTACCTCCATACATACAACACAAACTACTGTCTTCACTCTCCCTACCTCCATACATACAACACAAACTACTGTCTTCACTCTCCCTACCTCCATACATACAACACAAACTACTGTCTTCACTCTCCCTACCTCCTTACATACAACACAAACTACTGTCTTCACTCTCCCTACCTCCTTACATACAACACAAACTACTGTCTTCACTCTCCCTACCTCCATACATACAACACAAACTACTGTCTTCACTCTCCCTACCTCCATACATACAACACAAACTACTGTCTTCACTCTCCCTACCTCCTTACATACAACACAAACTACTGTCTTCACTCTCCCTACCTCCTTACATACAACACAAACTAATGTCTTCACTCTCCCTACCTCCATACATAAACACAAACTAATGTCTTCACTCTCCCTACCTCCATACATACAACACAAACTAATGTCTTCACTCTCCCTACCTCCATACATAAACACAAACTAATGTCTTCACTCTCCCTACCTCCATACATACAACACAAACTACTGTCTTCACTCTCCCTACCTCCATACATACAACACAAACTACTGTCTTCACTCTCCCTACCTCCTTACATACAACACAAACTAATGTCTTCACTCTCCCTACCTCCATACATAAACACAAACTACTGTCTTCACTCTCCCTACCTCTTTACATACAACACAAACTACTGTCTTCACTCTCCCTACCTCCTTACATACAACACAAACTACTGTCTTCACTCTCCCTACCTCCATACATACACCACAAACTACTGTCTTCACTCTCCCTACCTCCATACATACAACACAAACTACTGTCTTCACTCTCCCTACCTCCTTACATACAACACAAACTACTGTCTTCACTCTCCCTACCTCCTTACATACAACACAAACTACTGTCTTCACTCTCCCTACCTCCATACATACAACACAAACTACTGTCTTCACTCTCCCTACCTCCTTACATACAACACAAACTACTGTCTTCACTCTCCCTACCTCCATACATACAACACAAACTACTGTCTTCACTCTCCCTACCTCCATACATACAACACAAACTACTGTCTTCACTCTCCCTACCTCCATACATACAACAGAAACTACTGTCTTCACTCTCCCTACCTCCATACATACAACACAAACTACTGTCTTCACTCTCCCTACCTCCATACATACAACACAAACTACTGTCCTCACTCTCCCTACCTCCTTACATACAACACAAACTAATGTCTTCACTCTCCCTACCTCCATACATACAACACAAACTACTGTCTTCACTCTCCCTACCTCCTTACATACAACACAAACTACTGTCTTCACTCTCCCTACCTCCTTACATACAACACAAACTACTGTCTTCACTCTCCCTACCTCCTTACATACAAAACAAACTACTGTCTTCACTCTCCCTACCTCCATACATACAACACAAACTACTGTCTTCACTCTCCCTACCTCCATACATACAACACAAACTACTGTCTTCACTCTCCCTACCTCCTTACATACAACACAAACTAATGTCTTCACTCTCCCTACCTCCATACATAAACACAAACTACTGTCTTCACTCTCCCTACCTCCTTACATACAACACAAACTACTGTCTTCACTCTCCCTACCTCCTTACATACAACACAAACTACTGTCTTCACTCTCCCTACCTCCTTACATACAACACTAACTACTGTCTTCACTCTCCCTACCTCCTTACATACAACACTAACTACTGTCTTCACTCTCCCTACCTCCTTACATACAACACTAACTACTGTCTTCACTCTCCCTACCTCCTTACATACAACACAAACTACTGTCTTCACTCTCCCTACCTCCATACATACACCACAAACTACTGTCTTCACTCTCCCTACCTCCATACATACAACACAAACTACTGTCTTCACTCTCCCTACCTCCTTACATACAACACAAACTACTGTCTTCACTCTCCCTACCTCCTTACATACAACACTAACTACTGTCTTCACTCTCCCTACCTCCATACATACAACACAAACTACTGTCTGCACTCTCCCTACCTCCTTACATACAACACAAACTACTGTCTTCACTCTCCCTACCTCCATACATACAACACAAACTACTGTCTTCACTCTCCCTACCTCCATACATACAACACAAACTACTGTCTTCACTCTCCCTACCTCCATACATACAACAGAAACTACTGTCTTCACTCTCCCTACCTCCATACATACAACACAAACTACTGTCTTCACTCTCCCTACCTCCATACATACAACACAAACTACTGTCCTCACTCTCCCTACCTCCTTACATACAACACAAACTAATGTCTTCACTCTCCCTACCTCCATACATACAACACAAACTACTGTCTTCACTCTCCCTACCTCCTTACATACAACACAAACTACTGTCTTCACTCTCCCTACCTCCTTACATACAACACAAACTACTGTCTTCACTCTCCCTACCTCCTTACATACAAAACAAACTACTGTCTTCACTCTCCCTACCTCCTTACATACAACACAAACTACTGTCTTCACTCTCCCTACCTCCATACATACAACACAAACTACTGTCTTCACTCTCCCTACCTCCATACATACAACACAAACTACTGTCTTCACTCTCCCTACCTCCATACATACAACACAAACTACTGTCTTCACTCTCCCTACCTCCTTACATAAAACACAAACTACTGTCTTCACTCTCCCTACCTCCATACATACAACACAAACTACTGTCTTCACTCTCCCTACCTCCATACATACAACACAAACTACTGTCTTCACTCTCCCTACCTCCATACATACAACACAAACTACTGTCTTCACTCTCCCTACCTCCATACATACAACACAAACTACTGTCTTCACTCTCCCTACCTCCTTACATACAACACAAACTACTGTCTTCACTCTCCCTACCTCCTTACATACAACACAAACTACTGCCTTCACTCTCCCTACCTCCATACATACAACACAAACTACTGTCTTCAATCTCCCTACCTCCATACATACAACACAAACTACTGTCTTCACTCTCCCTACCTCCATACATACAACACAAACTACTGTCTTCACTCTCCCTACCTCCTTACATACAACACAAACTACTGTCTTCACTCTCCCTACCTCCATACATACAACACAAACTACTGTCTTCACTCTCCCTACCTCCTTACATACAACACAAACTACTGTCTTCACTCTCCTTACCTCCATACATACAACACAAACTACTGTCTTGACTCTCCCTACCTCCATACATACAACACAAACTACTGTCTTCACTCTCCCTACCTCCTTACATACAACACAAACTACTGTCTTCACTCTCCCTACCTCCATACATACAACACAAACTACTGTCTTCACTCTCCCTATCTCCATACATACAACACAAACTACTGTCTTCACTCTCCCTACCTCCTTACATACAACACAAACTACTGTCTTCACTCTCCCTACCTCCTTACATACAACACAAACTACTGCCTTCACTCTCCCTACCTCCATACATACAACACAAACTACTGTCTTCACTCTCCCTACCTCCATACATACAACACAAACTACTGTCTTCACTCTCCCTACCTCCAACACAAACTACTGTCTTCACTCTCCCTACCTCCTTACATACAACACAAACTACTGTCTTCACTCTCCCTACCTCCATACATACAACACAAACTACTGTCTTCACTCTCCCTACCTCCATACATACAACACAAACTACTGTCTTCACTCTCCCTACCTCCATACATACAACACAAACTACTGTCTTCACTCTCCCTACCTACCTCCATACATACAACACAAACTACTGTCTTCACTCTCCCTACCTCCATACATACAACACAAACTACTGTCTTCACTCTCCCTACCTCCATACATACAACACAAACTACTGTCTTCACTCTCCCTACCTCCATACATACAACACAAACTACTGTCTTCACTCTCCCTACCTCCATACATACAACACAAACTACTGTCTTCACTCTCCCTACCTCCATACATACAACACAAACTACTGTCTTCACTCTCCCTACCTCCTTACATACAACACAAACTACTGTCTTCACTCTCCCTACCTCCATACATACAACACAAACTACTGTCTTCACTCTCCCTACCTCCATACATACAACACAAACTACTGTCTTCACTCTCCCTACCTCCATACATACAACACAAACTACTGTCTTCACTCTCCCTACCTCCTTACATACAACACAAACTACTGTCTTCACTCTCCCTACCTCCATACATACAACACAAACTACTGTCTTCACTCTCCCTACCTCCATACATACAACACAAACTACTGTCTTCACTCTCCCTACCTCCATACATACAACACAAACTACTGTCTTCACTCTCCCTACCTCCATACATACAACACAAACTACTGTCTTCACTCTCCCTACCTCCATACATACAACACAAACTACTGTCTTCACTCTCCCTACCTCCATACATACAACACAAACTACTGTCTTCACTCTCCCTACCTCCATACATACAACACAAACTACTGTCTTCACTCTCCCTACCTCCATACATACAACACAAACTACTGTCTTCACTCTCCCTACCTCCATACATACAACACAAACTACTGTCTTCACTCTCCCTACCTCCATACATACAACACAAACTACTGTCTTCACTCTCCCTACCTCCATACATACAACACAAACTACTGTTTTCACTCTCCCTACCTCCATACATACAACACAAACTACTGTCTTCACTCTCCCTACCTCCATACATACAACACAAACTACTGTCTTCACTCTCCCTACCTCCATACATACAACACAAACTACTGTCTTCACTCTCCCTACCTCCATACATACAACACAAACTACTGTCTTCACTCTCCCTACCTCCTTACATACAACACAAACTACTGTCTTCACTCTCCCTACCTCCTTACATACAACACAAACTACTGTCTTCACTCTCCCTACCTCCTTACATACAACACAAACTACTGTCTTCACTCTCCCTACCTCCTTACATACAACACAAACTACTGTCTTCACTCTCCCTCCTCCATACATACAACACAAACTACTGTCTTCACTCTCCCTACCTCCTTACATACAACACAAACTACTGTCTTCTCACACCCTCCTCCCCCTATACTCTACACATACGCACGCACGCAAACACACACATACATAGCCCAACCTCCCCATAGCCACAAACCCAGCACTGCCAGCACCCCAGCCCCACTCTGCCCACTCAGCACAATCTCTAGGTAGCCCGGGGCGGCATTAGAATCCCAGAGTGTGTCTGTCTCCTTTAGTGTTAATGAAGAGAGACAGCCTACTACCAGGGCATGGCCATCCCGTAAAGCTCCTAGGAGAGCCCCCTTCTCTGGGGAAGAGCACCGGCCCTTACAGGCCTCCTGGAGAATTGAGACCAGGTCCCGGCCAGCAGTCTGTCTTCCCAGGTAATAAAGTACAATACAGAGTGCCCTCCAGATCCCTTCATGGAGCGGCCGCTGTCACAATCTAGGACAGGCCCCATTGATTTGGAGACTACAGCATTATTATCCATTATGGCAAAGGTGGTATGAGAAGGTTTTTAAATCAAACAGCCACTCCACCCCAGGGGATGGAGAGAGAGAAAGCAGAGACAGGAGAGGAGAGAGCAAAAAGGAAAAATATTTTTTTCTCCTGTCATTTCCCCAACAGATCCCAGCACTCTCCTCAAGGTGTGTATTGAGCTGTGGTATGGAGCTAGAGGGGTTTTGAGGTATTAGGTCTCAGTCCTTCGCTGCATCCCAAATGGTTCCCTTCTCCCTATATAGTGCACTACTACCCCATAAGGCTCTGCACATTAGAGGCTGCTGCCCTATATACGTAGACTTGATTTCACTGGCCACTTTAATAATGGAACACGAGTCACTTTAATAGTGTTTAGATATTTCTCGTTACTCATCTCATATGTATATACTGTATTCTATCCTATTCTACTGTATCTTAGTCTACGCCGCTCCAACATTGCTCGTCCAAATATTTATATACTCTTAATTCCATTCCTTTACTTTAGATTTGCGTGTATTATTGTGAAATGGTTAGATATTATTTGTTAGATATTACTGCACTGTCGGAGCTAGAAACACAAGCATTTTGCTACACCCGCAATAACATCAGCTAAACACGTGTATGTGACCAATAACATTGGATCTGATTTGATTTGAAAAGTAGTGCACTACATAGGGAATAAGATCCCATATGGAACACAAAGAAGGACTGAGCCCTAATACCTCTAGCTCCGTACAACAGTCCTTCTACTGGTTGTGAGTCTCAGCAGGGCCGTGTTCACGGCAGTGCATCTTCCTGGCTGGTTAAATAAGATAAGGGAACTGACCAGTCATTGTATCCATCAACGGACCCGGTCTTATAAAATATTCATAGGCCAAAGCACAACGAAGCATGACTCTTAAGTAAACGGGCCAATTTGTTGTGGAAGACATGAATTAAGATCGGTCGGGCCGATATACTGCCACTGGCTCCCCCGAGACAAGACCAGGCCAGACAGGCGTGGACTGTAGACGGGGGACGGCTGCCATGGGTTCCCCCTTCCCTCTCTCCTTCCTCCTCTCTCCTCCAGTCCTTTATTGTTATCATCAGTCATGGGGGAGACGGGAGGGGGGAGACGGGAGCAGCATGTGCATGTCTGATGTTAATGTGAGGGGCTGGGAATGGAGAGGGGCGGGGTAGGAGGAGGGACTGTGGATGGAGAGGGGCGGGGTAGGAGGAGGGACTGTGGATGGAGAGGGGCGGGGGTAGGAGGAGGGACTGTGGATGGAGAGGGGCGTGGTAGAAGGCGGGGTGTGACTGGAGAGGGGCGGGGTAGGAGGAGGGGTGTAGATGGAGAGGGCGTGGTAGGAGGGGTGTAGATGGGGGGCAGTGGGGAGGGTTAAGAGGGGGTGGGGTAGGAGGAGGGGTTTAGATGAGGGGAAGTGGGGAGGGTTAAGAGGGGGTGGGGTAGGAGGAGGGGTATAGATGGGGGGCAGTGGGGTGGGTTAAGAGGGGGTGGGGTAGGAGGAGGGGTGTAGATGGGGGGGCAGTGGGGTGGGTTAAGATGGGGTGGGGTAGGAGGAGGGGTGTAGATGGGGGGGCAGTGGGGTGGGTTAAGAGGGGGTGGGGTAGGAGGAGGGGTGTAGATGGGGGGGCAGTGGGGTGGGTTAAGAGGGGGTGGGGTAGGAGGAGGGGTGTAGATGGGGGGCAGTGGGGTGGGTTAAGAGGGGGTGGGGTAGGAGGAGGGGTGTAGATGGGGGGGCAGTGGGGAGGGTTAAGAGGGGGTGGGGTAGGAGGAGGGGTGTAGATGGGGGGCAGTGGGGTGGGTTAAGAGGGGGTGGGGGACGCCTGGAGAAGCATTTTGATCTGTTCATCAGGTATTCTTGTCATGTGTTGAGAGGAGAGAGGAGAGAAAGGGATAGAGAGACAAAAGAAAGGTAGTCCATTTACAAGTCAAGTGCAAATGACAAAGAGGGAGAGTGTATACATGACTGTAGGCAGTGGGACTGTGTTAGGACAAAGAGGGAGAGTGTATGCATGAGTGTAGGCAGTGGGACTGTGTTATGACAAAGAGGGAGAGTGTATGCATGAGTGTAGGCAGTGGGACAGTGTTATGACAAAGAGGGAGAGTGTATGCATGAGTGTAGGCAGTGGGACTGTGTTATGACAAAGAGGGAGAGTGTATGCATGAGTGTAGGCAGTGGGACTGTGTTATGACAAAGAGGGAGAGTGTATACATGATTGTAGGCAGTGGGACTGTGTTACGACAAAGAGGGAGAGTGTATGCATGAGTGTAGGCAGTGGGACTGTGTTATGACAAAGAGAGAGAGTGTATACATGAGTGTAGGCAGTGGGACTGTGTTATGACAAAGAGAGAGAGTGTATACATGAGTGTAGGCAGTGGGACTGTGTTAGGCTGATGGCTGTGGAAGGAATTAGTGCCCTGGACTGTGGGTTTAGTGGGCGGAAGGGGAGATATGATGATGGATAAACACAGGCATGTTGAAGAGTTATTTGTTATTGACGAATTAAAGGGATTTAACTTCATATAAGTAGCTACCCTGCTTGCTTCATTGAAACATATTCTGTTCCCAGCAGGGGCATACTGGGACCAGATTGAGACCAAGGATAACACACTGGCCCATTTATTTTCCTAGAGGCCCCCATTATTAGACAAATCATAGTCATTCTGTGCTAAAACCACACATTTAGACCGGCCCACTGGGCTAAAGATGTACCAGCCCATCTGGCATTTGCCCGACCTGCCCTATAACCAGTCCATGTGAAGAGCTTCAGCCAATGCATTCCACGCAGATATAAAATAGTTCTGCTTCAACCAGCATATCCCCATTTGTGCCCAGGGAGAATTGTAGAAAAATGATCTGAGCACATTTTTCTGTTGCTTTATTGATGCGGTATGTTGGATAGACATGGCTTTCCACTCTCCAAAACCCCGGAGGTTGGATGACGGCAACGGAGCTGAGAAAGCTGTCGGAGGAAGCCGAGGAAAACGCTAGTAAAATCTCAACACTCGTAAAAACAGCCAATCGGATCCAAGCTGCAGATCCCTGTGGGGCAGATATTGCTCACTGGTGGCAGCAGTGGGATCTGCTCTGTGACCACAGTCAGAATGACAGTCAGAGTTTCCCCTAGATACATACAGATCTAGGATCAGCTTATCCTCCTCCAATCCTAACCTCAACGATTAGTGGAAATGCTAAACTGACCACAGATCAGTGTCTAGGGGGTCACGTCACCCTACACAGACAGGGCTCAAAGACGTTGCGTGGGAGAGCAGTAGGGTAGTTTCAAGTTTGAATGTCACATGCACAAGTACAGTGAAATGCCTTGTGTATGTGATGTTAAAACATGAAACTTGAAACTATCCCTACCATTCTACCACGCGATGTCTTTGAGCCCTGTCGGGGATACTAGGTCACTTCCAGAGAGGACTGATGGGTGTTCAGAGAGAAACCCGTGCTTTTGGTGACCCCT
This sequence comes from Salvelinus alpinus, assembly GCF_045679555.1. Lineage (NCBI taxonomy): Eukaryota > Metazoa > Chordata > Actinopteri > Salmoniformes > Salmonidae > Salvelinus > Salvelinus alpinus. The sequence continues at coordinate 65,868,575 of NC_092095.1, read as the reverse complement.
GGCAGCCTGCTTTTCAGCTGGCACTGAGGAACTCTGGAGACACGCTCGGAATGTTGAGCGTGACATTCTGCCTTTTCCCTCAGAGGAAATGAGAGAGAGAGAAAAATAACATGTTTAAGGTAAACAGAGAGAGGGTTGTGTGAAAGCCTTAACAATTAATTAGTTCTACATTAATTTAAGCCGTTTGTCTACATTTGGCACTTATGAAACATTTGAAGGTTTAAATCACAGAAAAATAATCCATTCTAATTGTGTTGTATAAATAAACACATCTGAACATTCTAATTGTGTTGTATAAATAAACACATCTGAACATTCTAATTGTGTTGTATAAATAAACACATCTGAACATTCTAATTGTGTTGTATAAATAAACACATCTGAACATTCTAATTGTGTTGTATAAATAAACACATCTGAACATTCTAATTGTGTATAAATAAACACATCTGAACATTCTAATTGTGTTGTATAAATAAACACATCTGAACATTCTAATTGTGTTGTATAAATAAACACATCTGAACATTCTAATTGTGTTGTATAAATAAACACATCTGAACATTCTAATTGTTTTGTATAAATAAACACATCGGAACATTCTAATTGTGTTGTATAAATAAACACATCTGAACATTCTAATTGTTTTGTATAAATAAACACATCGGAACATTCTAATTGTGTTGTATGAATAAACACATCTGAACATTCTAATTGTGTTGTATAAATAAACACATCTGAACATTCTAATTGTGTTGTATGAATAACATGAAGTGCCTTGTTTTGCTGTGTCTTTAAACATGCCTAGAGGAACACAACTCAAGACGCCCTCTTTCTCAGAGCAACAAAAACAGAGTATATTTGTAAATATAAAAACAGTGTATATTTGTAAATATATTACAAATGTACACTGCCCAGTATTTTTAAGGACAGTCCTAAAATTCGGTGCTGTCGGCACCATTTTTGCGCTCACCCTGCACAGATGATCAGATCTCACAAGACATGCATGGAGGTTGTTTAGCGAGAGGTCAGCCACTCCCTCCAGTCTCCGCTCCACCGATGATCTACACACCAGCTCAGAGCCAAGGGTCGATGGCATAAACTAAATCCAATAGCAATATTGCTTTCATTGATTTTCATCTCCACCTTGAGACAATACATGTACTTCATGGGATGACCTGCAGTGGCCCTGAGCCACGTAGGACTCTGATGGATGAGGAACACCTGAGGTGATGGATGGATGTGTGTAATGTGTTCATCATGGGTATGTATGAAGGCATAGTTACGATGGGAGATGTAGTCTAGACAGTAGAGATGTAGTCGATATAGTAGAGATGTAGTCTATACAGTAGAGATGTAGTCTATACAGTAGAGATGTAGTCTAAACAGTAGAGATGTGGTCTATACATTAGAGATGTAGTCTGAACAGTAGAGATGTAGTCTATACAGTAGAGATGTAGTCTAGACAGTAGAGATGTAGTCTAGACAGTAGAGATGTAGTCTATACAGTAGAGATGTAGTCTAGACAGTAGAGATGTGGTCTATACATTAGAGATGTAGTCTATACAGTAGAGATGTAGTCTATACAGTAGAGATGTAGTCTAGACAGTAGAGATGTAGTCTATACAGTAGAGATGTAGTCTAAACAGTAGAGATGTAGTCTAGACAGTAGAGATGTAGTCTAGACAGTAGAGATGTAGTCTAAACAGTAGAGATGTAGTCTATACAGTAGAGATGTAGTCTAGACAGTAGCGATGTAGTCTAAACAGTAGAGATGTAGTCTATACAGTAGAGATGTAGTCTAAACAGTAGAGATGTATTCTATACAGTAGAGATGTAGTCTAAACAGTAGAGATGTAGTCTATACAGTAGAGATGTAGTCTATACAGTAGAGATGTAGTCTAAACAGTAGAGATGTAGTCTATACAGTAGAGATGTAGTCTATACAGTAGCGATGTAGTCTAGACAGTAGAGATGTAGTCTATACTGTAGAGATGTAGTCTAGACAGTAGAGATGTAGTCTACATTTACATTTACATTTAAGTCTTTTAGCAGACGCTCTTATCCAGAGCGACTTACAAATTGGTGCATTCACCTTATGACATCCAGTGGAACAGCCACTTTACAATAGTGCATCTAAATCTTTTAAGGGGACGGGGGGGGGGGGGGGGTGAGAAGGATTACTTTATCCTATCCTAGGTATTCCTTAAAGAGGTGGGGTTTCAGGTGTCTCCGGAAGGTGGTGATTGACTCCGCTGTCTAAACAGCTGTCTAAATTGACTCCGCTGTCTAAACAGTAGAGATGTAGTCTATACAGTAGAGATGTAGTCTATACAGTAGAGATGTAGTCTATACTGTAGAGATGTAGTCTAGACAGTAGAGATGTAGTCTAAACAGTAGAGATGTAGTCTATACTGTAGAGATGTAGTCTAGACAGTAGAGATGTAGTCTATACAGTAGAGATGTAGTCTGAACAGTAGAGATGTAGTCTATACAGTAGAGATGTAGTCTAAACAGTAGAGATGTAGTCTGAACAGTAGAGATGTAGTCTAGACAGTAGAGATGTAGTCTATACAGTAGAGATGTAGTCTATACAGTAGAGATGTAGTCTATACAGTAGAGATGTAGTCTATACAGTAGAGATGTAGTCTATACAGTAGAGATGTAGTCTAAACAGTAGAGATGTAGTCTATACAGTAGAGATGTAGTCTAGACAGTAGAGATGTAGTCTATACAGTAGAGATGTAGTCTATACAGTAGAGATGTAGTCTATACAGTAGAGATGTAGTATAAACAGTAGAGATGTAGTCTATACAGTAGAGATGTAGTCTATACAGTAGAGATGTAGTCTATACAGTAGAGATGTAGTCTATACAGTAGAGATGTAGTCTAAACAGTAGAGATGTAGTCTATACAGTAGAGATGTAGTCTATACAGTAGAGATGTAGTCTATACAGTAGAGATGTAGTCTATACAGTAGAGATGTAGTCTATACAGTAGAGATGTAGTCTATACAGTAGAGATGTAGTATAAACAGTAGAGATGTAGTCTAAACAGTAGAGATGTAGTCTATATGTTACAGTGAAGTTGCTATTATTGAAGTGGAATGTTTCAGGTTTCGTCCCAGTGCTGTGTGTTGTTGTATCTCTCCGTCCTCCTCTCTAACTACCCTTATCCCTGTTATCTCTCCATCCTCCTCTCTAACTACCCTTCTCCCAGATATGTCTCCATCCCCCTCTCCATGTCTCTCTCTGTAACTACCCTTATCCCTGTTATCTCTCCATCCCCCTCTCTAACTACCCTTAACCCTATTATCTCTCCATCGCCCTCTCAAACTACCCTTATCCCTGTTGTCTCTCCATCCCCCTCTCCAACTACCCTTATCCCTGTTGTCTCTCCATCCCCCTCTCCAACTACCCTTATCCCTGTTGTCTCTCCATCCCCCTCTCCAACTACCCTTATCCCTGTTGTCTCTCCATCCCCCTCTCCAACTACCCTTCTCTCTGTTATCTCTCCATCCCCTTCTCCATGTCTCTCTCTCAAACTACCCTTATCTCTGTTATCTCTACATCCCTCTCTCCAACTACCCTTATCCCTGTTATCTCTCCATCCCCCTCTCCAACTACCCTTAACCCTATTATCTCTCCATCGCCCTCTCAAACTACCCTTCTCTCTGTTATCTCTACATCCCTCTCTCCATGTCTCTCTCTCAAACTACCCTTATCCCTGTTATCTCTCCATCCTCCTCTCTAACTACCCTTCTCCCAGATATGTCTCCATCCCCCTCTCCATGTCTCTCTCTGTAACTACCCTTATCCCTGTTATCTCTCCATCCCCCTCTCTAACTACCCTTAACCCTATTATCTCTCCATCGCCCTCTCAAACTACCCTTATCCCTGTTGTCTCTCCATCCCCCTCTCCAACTACCCTTATCCCTGTTGTCTCTCCATCCCCCTCTCCAACTACCCTTATCCCTGTTGTCTCTCCATCCCCCTCTCCAACTACCCTTATCCCTGTTGTCTCTCCATCCCCCTCTCCAACTACCCTTCTCTCTGTTATCTCTACATCCCCCTCTCTAACTACCCTTATCCCTGTTATCTCTCCATCCCCCTCTCCAACTACCCTTCTCTCTGTTATCTCTCCATCCCCCTCTCCAACTACCCTTCTCTCTGTTATCTCTACATCCCTCTCTCCATGTCTCTCTCTAACTTCTCTTCTGTCTCTCTTTCCCTCTCACCTTATCTCCTCACCTCCCTGTCACTCCTACACAGGTCCTTTGTTTATATTAGCATGTACTATATATCGCTACCTTTATCCATGTGCTTCTATTGAGTATGTCAGCTGCTTTACATTAGAGACATATAGATGTGTGGTGGGTGGAGAGAGTGGGTGTGAATATGCTAAAATATGCTAAACTGAGAAAAGGAATAGACAGCCATACCAACTCTGTCTTAATGAGATACATTAATAAGATGCAACAGAAACTGCAAGATGGAGGAATAGAATATTACAGTTGGGATACATGGATATGTTTTCACCAGGAAGGCTAATTAATTATAATGGGTTAGAAAACACACGTCAGGTATATTTGCACGTGTCAGCAATTATGTGAGATGAGCAAATAGAGTAGAATAATTCAGTGGAACACAGCTGTAGCTAACTGTGTAACATAGCTGACTATACACTGATGGACAAAACATTAGGAACACATAGACTGCCCAGGTGAATCCAAGTGAAAGCTTTGATCCCTTATTGATGTTAAATCCACTTCAATCCGTGAAGATGAAGGGGAGGAGGCAGGTTAAAGAAGGATTTTTAAGCTTTGAGACAAATGAGACATGGATTGTGTATGTGTGCCATTCAGAGGGGTGAAGACAAGACAAAAGGGCAAGACAAAAGGTTTAAGTGCCTTTGAATGGTAGTAGGTGCCTGGCGCACTGGTTTGAGTGTGTCAAGAACTGCAACGCTGCTGGGTTTTTCAAGCTCAACAGTTTCCCGTGTGTATCAAGAACGGTCCACCACCCAAAGGACATCCAGCTAACTTGACACAACTGTGGGAAGCATTGGAGTCAACATGGGCCAGCATCCCTGTAGAACCTTCCGGTCCATGCACTGACAAATTGAGGCTGTTCTGAGGGCAAAAGGCGGTGTAGCTCAATATTAGGAAGGTGTTCCTAATGTTTTGTACACTCAGTATATCTGTGTGTGTTGACTGCAAATATTTGCAGTCATCCAACAATCCAGTAAACAAACATGTTCACTTAGACATGGGCCTGATAAGAACATGTTCACTTAGACATGGGCCTGATAAGAACACGTCCACTTAGATATGGGCCTGATACGAACACGTTCACTTAGACATGGGCCTGATAAGAACATGTTCACTTAGATATGGGCCTGATAAGAACATGTTCACTTAGACATGGGCCTGATAAGAACATGTTCACTTAGATATGGGCCTGATAAGAACATGTTCACTTAGACATGGGCCTGATAAGAACATGTTCACTTAATGGGACTGGATAAGTCATGATGAATAACACCATGTAAACTATCTCAATGGGACTGGATAAGTCATGATGAATAACATCATATGTAAACTATCTCAATGGGACTGGATAAGTCATGATGAATAACATCATGTAAACTATCTCAATGGGAGTGGATAAGTCATGATGAATAACATATGTAAACTATCTCAATGGGACTGGATAAGTCATGATGAATAACACCATGTAAACTATCTCAATGGGACTGGATAAGTCATGATGAATAACATAATATGTAAACTATGTCAATGGGACTGGATAAGTCATGATGAATAACATCATGTAAACTATCTCAATGGGACTGGATAAGTCATGATGAATAACATCATGTAAACTATCTCAATGGGACTGGATAAGTCATGGTGAATAACATCATGTAAACTATCTCAATGGGACTGGATAAGTCATAATGAATAACATAATATGTAAACTATGTCAATGGGACTGGATAAGTCATGATGAATAACATCATGTAAACTATCTCAATGGGACTGGATAAGTCATGATGAATAACATCATGTAAACTATCTCAATGGGACTGGATAAGTCATGATGAATAACATAATATGTAAACTATCTCAATGGGACTGGATAAGTCATGATGAATAACATCACGTAAACTATCTCAATGGGACTGGATAAGTCATGATGAATAACATAATATGTAAACTATCTCAATGGGACTGGATAAGTCATGATGAATAACATCACGTAAACTATCTCAATGGGACTGGATAAGTCATGATGAATAACATAATATGTAAACTATCTCAATGGGACTGGATAAGTCATGATGAATAACATCATGTAAACTATCTCAATGGGACTGGATAAGTCATGATGAATAACACCATGTAAACTATCTCAATGGGACTGGATAAGTCATGATGAATAACATCACGTAAACTATCTCAATGGGACTGGATAAGTCATGATGAATAACATAATATGTAAACTATCTCAATGGGACTGGATAAGTCATGATGAATAACATCATGTAAACTATCTCAATGGGACTGGATAAGTCATGATGAATAACATCATGTAAACTATCTCAATGGGACTGGATAAGTCATGATGAATAACATCATGTAAACTATCTCAATGGGACTGGATAAGTCATGATGAATAACATCATGTAAACTATCTCAATGGGACTGGATAAGTCATGATGAATAACATCATGTAAACTATCTCAATGGGACTGGATAAGTCATGATGAATAACATCATGTAAACTATCTCAATGGGACTGGATAAGTCATGGTGAATAACATCATGTAAACTATCTCAATGGGACTGGATAAGTCATGATGAATAACATCATGTAAACTATCTCAATGGGACTGGATAAGTCATGATGAATAACATAATATGTAAACTATCTCAATGGGACTGGATAAGTCATGATGAATAACATCATGTAAACTATCTCAATGGGACTGGATAAGTCATGATGAATAACATCATGTAAACTATCTCAATGGGACTGGATAAGTCATGATGAATAACATCATGTAAACTATCTCAATGGGACTGGATAAGTCATGATGAATAACATAATATGTAAACTATGTCAATGGGACTGGATAAGTCATGATGAATAACATCATGTAAACTATCTCAATGGGACTGGATAAGTCATGATGAATAACATAATATGTAAACTATCTCAATGGGACTGGATAAGTCATGATGAATAACATCATGTAAACTATCTCAATGGGACTGGATAAGTCATGATGAATAACATAATATGTAAACTATCTCAATGGGACTGGATAAGTCATGATGAATAACATCATGTAAACTATCTCAATGGGACTGGATAAGTCATAATGAATAACATCATGTAAACTATCTCAATGGGACTGGATAAGTCATGATGAATAACATCATGTAAACTATCTCAATGGGACTGGATAAGTCATAATGAATAACATCATGTAAACTATCTCAATGGGACTGGATAAGTCATGATGAATAACATCATGTAAACTATCTCAATGGGACTGGATAAGTCATAATGAATAACATCATGTAAACTATCTCAATGGGACTGGATAAGTCATGATGAATAACATCATGTAAACTATCTCAATGGGACTGGATAAGTCATGATGAATAACATAATATGTAAACTATCTCAATGGGACTGGATAAGTCATGATGAATAACATCATGTAAACTATCTCAATGGGACTGGATAAGTCATGATGAATAACATCATGTAAACTATCTCAATGGGACTGGATAAGTCATGATGAATAACATCATGTAAACTATCTCAATGGGACTGGATAAGTCATGATGAATAACATAATATGTAAACTATCTCAATGGGACTGGATAAGTCATGATGAATAACATCATGTAAACTATCTCAATGGGACTGGATAAGTCATGATGAATAACATAATATGTAAACTATCTCAATGGGACTGGATAAGTCATGATGAATAACATCATGTAAACTATCTCAATGGGACTGGATAAGTCATGATGAATAACATAATATGTAAACTATGTCAATGGGACTGGATAAGTCATGATGAATAACATCACGTAAACTATCTCAATGGGACTGGAGAAGTCATGATGAATAACATAATATGTAAACTATCTCAATGGGACTGGATAAGTCATGATGAATAACATCATGTAAACTATCTCAATGGGACTGGATAAGTCATGATGAATAACATCATGTAAACTATGTCAATGGGACTGGATAAGTCATGATGAATAACATCATGTAAACTATCTCAATGGGACTGGATAAGTCATGATGAATAACATCACGTAAACTATCTCAATGGGACTGGATAAGTCATGATGAATAACATCACGTAAACTATCTCAATGGGACTGGATAAGTCATGATGAATAACATCATGTAAACTATCTCAATGGGACTGGACAAGTCATGATGAATAACATAATATGTAAACTATCTCAATGGGACTGGATAAGTCATGATGAATAACATCATGTAAACTATCTCAATGGGACTGGATAAGTCATGATGAATAACATCATGTAAACTATCTCAATGGGACTGGATAAGTCATGATGAATAACATAATATGTAAACTATCTCAATGGGACTGGATAAGTCATGATGAATAACATCATGTAAACTATCTCAATGGGACTGGATAAGTCATGATGAATAACATCATGTAAACTATCTCAATGGGACTGGATAAGTCATGATGAATAACATCATGTAAACTATCTCAATGGGACTGGATAAGTCATGATGAATAACATAATATGTAAACTATCTCAATGGGACTGGATAAGTCATGATGAATAACATCATGTAAACTATCTCAATGGGACTGGATAAGTCATGATGAATAACATCACGTAAACTATCTCAATGGGACTGGATAAGTCATGATGAATAACATAATATGTAAACTATCTCAATGGGACTGGATAAGTCATGATGAATAACATCATGTAAACTATCTCAATGGGACTGGATAAGTCATGATGAATAACATAATATGTAAACTATCTCAATGGGACTGGATAAGTCATGATGAATAACATCATGTAAACTATCTCAATGGGACTGGATAAGTCATGATGAATAACATCATGTAAACTATCTCAATGGGACTGGACAAGTCATGATGAATAACATAATATGTAAACTATCTCAATGGGACTGGATAAGTCATGATGAATAACATCATGTAAACTATCTCAATGGGACTGGATAAGTCATGATGAATAACATAATATGTAAACTATCTCAATGGGACTGGATAAGTCATGATGAATAACATAATATGTAAACTATCTCAATGGGACTGGATAAGTCATGATGAATAACATAATATGTAAACTATCTCAATGGGACTGGATAAGTCATGATGAATAACATAATATGTAAACTATCTCAATGGGACTGGATAAGTCATGATGAATAACATAATATGTAAACTATCTCAATGGGACTGGATAAGTCATGATGAATAACATCATGTAAACTATCTCAATGGGACTGGATAAGTCATGATGAATAACATCATGTAAACTATCTCAATGGGACTGGACAAGTCATGATGAATAACATAATATGTAAACTATCTCAATGGGACTGGATAAGTCATGATGAATAACATAATATGTAAACTATCTCAATGGGACTGGATAAGTCATGATGAATAACATCATGTAAACTATCTCAATGGGACTGGATAAGTCATGATGAATAACATCACGTAAACTATCTCAATGGGACTGGATAAGTCATGATGAATAACATCATGTAAACTATCTCAATGGGACTGGATAAGTCATGATGAATAACATCATGTAAACTATCTCAATGGGACTGGATAAGTCATGATGAATAACATCATGTAAACTATCTCAATGGGACTGGATAAGTCATGATGAATAACATCATGTAAACTATCTCAATGGGACTGGATAAGACATGATGAATAACATAATATGTAAACTATCTCAATGGGACTGGATAAGTCATGATGAATAACATCATGTAAACTATCTCAATGGGACTGGATAAGACATGATGAATAACATAATATGTAAACTATCTCAATGGGACTGGATAAGTCATGATGAATAACATCATGTAAACTATCTCAATGGGACTGGATAAGTCATGATGAATAACATCATGTAAACTATCTCAATGGGACTGGATAAGTCATGGTGAATAACATCATGTAAACTATCTCAATGGGACTGGATAAGTCATGATGAATAACATCATGTAAACTATCTCAATGGGACTGGATAAGTCATGATGAATAACATCATGTAAACTATCTCAATGGGACTGGATAAGTCATGATGAATAACATAATATGTAAACTATCTCAATGGGACTGGATAAGTCATGATGAATAACATCATGTAAACTATCTCAATGGGACTGGATAAGTCATGATGAATAACATCATGTAAACTATCTCAATGGGACTGGATAAGTCATGGTGAATAACATCATGTAAACTATCTCAATGGGACTGGATAAGTCATGATGAATAACATCATGTAAACTATCTCAATGGGACTGGATAAGTCATGATGAATAACATCATGTAAACTATCTCAATGGGACTGGATAAGTCATGATGAATAACATCATGTAAACTATCTCAATGGGACTGGATAAATCATGATGAATAACATAATATGTAAACTATCTCAATGGGACTGGATAAGTCATGATGAATAACATAATGTAAACTATCTCAATGGGACTGGATAAGTCATGATGAATAACATCATGTAAACTATCTCAATGGGACTGGATAAGTCATGATGAATAACATAATATGTAAACTATCTCAATGGGACTGGATAAGTCATGATGAATAACATCATGTAAACTATCTCAATGGGACTGGATAAGTCATGATGAATAACATCACGTAAACTATCTCAATGGGACTGGATAAGTCATGATGAATAACATCATGTAAACTATCTCAATGGGACTGGATAAGTCATGATGAATAACATCATGTAAACTATCTCAATGGGACTGGATAAGTCATGATGAATAACATCATGTAATCTATCTCAATGGGACTGGATAAGTCATGATGAATAACATCATGTAAACTATCTCAATGGGACTGGATAAGTCATGATGAATAACATCATGTAAACTATCTCAATGGGACTGGATAAGTCATGATGAATAACATCATGTAAACTATCTCAATGGGACTGGATAAGTCATGATGAATAACATCATGTAAACTATCTCAATGGGACTGGATAAGTCATGATGAATAACATCATGTAAACTATCTCAATGGGACTGGATAAGTCATGGTGAATAACATCATGTAAACTATCTCAATGGGACTGGATAAGTCATGGTGAATAACACCATGTAAACTATGTCAATGGGACTGGATAGGTCATGATGAATAACATCATGTAAACTATCTCAATGGGACTGGATAAGTCATGATGAATAACATCATGTAAACTATCTCAATGGGACTGGATAAGTCATGGTGAATAACACCATGTAAACTATCTCAATGGGACTGGATAAGTCATGGTGAATAACACCATGTAAACTATCTCACTGGGACTGGATAAGTCATGATGAATAACATCATGTAAACTATCTCAATGGGACTGGATAAGTCATGATGAATAACATCATGTAAACTATCTCAATGGGACTGGATAAGTCATGATGAATAACATCATGCCCATGTTGAC
>NC_092095.1:65755574-65856693 GCF_045679555.1 Salvelinus alpinus | reverse complement strand
TAACCTATGTTAACCCCCTGGTGTCTGCTCCCTCTGTTGTCGTGTATAACCTATGTTAACCCCCTGGTGTCTGCTCCCTCTGTTGTCGTGTATAACCTATGTTAACCCCCTGGTGTCTGCTCCCTCTGTTGTCGTGTATAACCTATGTTAACCCCCTGGTGTCTGCTCCCTCTGTTGTCGTGTATAACCTATGTTAACCCCCTGGTGTCTGCTCCCTCTGTTGTTGTGTGTAACCTATGTTAACCCCCTGGTGTCTGCTCCCTCTGTTGTTGTGTGTAACCTATGTTAACCCCCTGGTGTCTGCTCCCTCTGTTGTTGTGTGTAACCTATGTTAACCCCCTGGTGTCTGCTCCCTCTGTTGTTGTGTGTAACCTATGTTAACCCCCTGGTGTCTGCTCCCTCTGTTGTTGTGTGTAACCCATGTTAACCCCCTGGTGTCTGCTCCCTCTGTTGTCTTGTGTAATCCATATTAACCCCCTGGTGTCTGCTCCCTCTGTTGTTGTGTGTAACCTATGTTAACCCCCTGGTGTCTGCTCCCTCTGTTGTTGTGTGTAACCCATGTTAACCCCCTGGTATCTGCTCCCTCTGTAGTTGTGTGTAACACATGTTAACCCCCTGGTGTCTGCTCCCTCTGTAGTTGTGTGTAACTCATGTTAACCCCTGGTGTCTGCTCCCTCTATAGTTGTGTGTAACCCATGTTAACCCCCTGGTATCTGCTCCCTCTGTTGTCTTGTGTAACCCATGTTAACCCCCTCAAAATGTTGAGTCCTATTCTCCGCCGTTTTGGTGAGCGCTGTCTCACAATAACGCAAGCTGTATGTTATGGTAAAGTTATTTAAAAAAATCTAACACAGCGGTTGCATTAAGAACCAGTGTATCTTTCATTTGCCGTACAACAAGTATTTTTATGTAAAGTTTTTGATGAGTTCTTTGGTCAGATTAGGTGAGTGTCCAAAATATCTCCGGAGATTCTGGTGAATCGATGCTACGTATTCACAATGTATAACCAGGATTTGTAGCTATAAATATGCACATTTTCGAACAAAACATAATTGTATTGTATAACATGATGTTATAAGACAGTCATCTGATGAAGTTGTCCAAAGGTTAGTGATTAATTTTATATATTTTGCTGGTTTTTGCGAAAGCTACCTTTGCGGTGAATAAATGCGTTTGTGTGTTTGGCTATTGTGGTAAGCTAATATAATTCTATATTGCGTTTTCGCTGTAAAACACTTAAAAAATCTGAAACATTGGCTGGATTCACAAGTTTATCTTTCATTTGCTGTACACCATGTATTTTTCATAAATGTTTTATGGTGAGTATTTATGTATTTCACGTTGCTCTCTGTAATTATTCTGGCTGCTTTGGTGCTATTTTTGATGGTAGCTGCAATGTAAAACTATGATTTATACCTCAAATATGCACATTTTCGAACAAAACATAAATGTATTGTATAACATGTTATAAGACTGTCATCTGATGAAGTTTTGTCGGTTTTGTGAAAGCTACCTATGCGATGGAAACATGGTGAAAATATGCGGTTGTGTGTTTGGCTATTGTGGTTAGCTAATATAAATACATTGTGTTTTCGCTGTAAAACATTTTAAAAATCGGAAATGATGGCTAGATTCACAAGATGTTTATCTTTCATTTGCTGTATTGGACTTGTGATTTCATGAAAATTATATTATATGATATCCCTGTCCCGTTAGGCTAGGCTATGCTAGTCAGCTTTTTTGATGAGGAGGATCCTGGATCCGGGAGAGAGAAGCGGTAGAGGTTTTAAGACTGAGACTCTAAAACCCAACATTGCAGAGTTATGTGCATCCTTTCAAGCACATCCTTCTCAGTAACCTGTGGTGAGTGATTCACAATTTTCGATGAACAAATGTTTTATATGTAAGATGGCTAAATAAAGAGCAAAATGATTGATTATTCTTGTATTATTATTTGTGCCCTGGTCCTATAAGAGCTCTTTGTCACTTCCCACGAGCCGGGTTGTTACAAAAACTCACACTCATTCTTATGTTTAATAAATGTATAGTATAGTGTGTGTGTGGCAGGCTTACAATGATGGCAAAAAACAATATTTGAGAGTGTGCTGACCCTGGAGCTAGCTTGAGGTTGAGTGTTTGAAGGGGTACGGGACTCTAAAACGTTTGGGAACCATTGGTCTCGACATAAAGAGACAGGGGGGGGGGTCTGTTTCGCTCACTGGGATGCTTTCTCCAGATACATTCAGCCTCTTGTGAATTGAAGGAAAATGATGAAACACAAAGAGACGAAAGATACATGAATTTATGTTTTGTTCTTTGTTTTCTTGGTCAATGTTTTTGGGGAAGTCTGGCTTCCTTTGGCATCCACGAATACACACCACTGGTCAACACAGTAACACAGTCAGAAAAGCCCAGGAAGAGTTGCCTCAGGTTGACTCCTCTGAGCTCCCAGCTATCCTACCAGGACCCAGTCTTAGAGCAACCCTTCATCTTACTGTGTTGGGGCAGTGGTTCAAATAGATGGGGGAGGTATAGCTATGATTAGACTACATTTCCCAGTAGAGGTATCAATGCCATCCCCCATGTTATTGAGCTGGGCCAGAGCTGTTTGTGTGTGTGTGTGTGCGTGTTCATGTGTGTGCGTAAGCGTGTATGTGTGTTTGTGCGTGTGTGCGTGTGTGCGTGTGTGCGCGTGTGTGCGTGCATGCGTGTATGTGTGTGTGTGTGTGTGTGTGTGTGTGTGTGTGTGTGTGTGTGTGTGTGTGTGTGTGTGTGTGTGTGTGTGTGTGTGTGTGTGTGTGTGTGTGTGTGTGTGTGTGTGTGTGTGTGTGTGTGTGTGTGCGCATGTGTGTGCGCGTGTGTGTGTGTGTGTGTGTGTGTGTGTGTGTGTGTGTGTGTGTGTGTGTGTGTGTGTGTGTGTGTGTGTGTGTGTGTGTGTGTGTGTGTGTGTGTGGAGTCAAATAGCTGGGGTTGACTACTTTAGATTTTGCTTAGTCCCTGTAGACTAACAGAGGACTTCACACATCACTGACATGCCATTGGCTTTGCCAGCAGTATTGGCATAATTCTGTCAATTAGCTAATCAATATGTTAATATTGATTTGAGAGAATGTACATCCTTATCTGTCGTGTGTGCGTGTGTGTGCGTGCGTGCGTGTGTACGTGTGTGTGTGTCCGTGTGTGTGTGTGCGTGTGCGTGTACATGTGTGTGCATGCATGCGTGTGCATGTGTGTGTGTGTGCGGTTCATGGTGTACTAGAGCTATTATATCCCGTCTTGTGCATTCAGCTCATGTCCATGTAAAACTATTAGCAGCCTTGAAGAAGAGGCTTGTTCTCGCTCCAACAGAGGATACTGTGTATCTACATATCTACCCAGGGTCTGTGTTGGCTGTCTACCCAGGGTCTGTGTTGGCTGTCTACCCAGGGTCTGTGTTGGCTGTCTACCCAGGGTCTGTGTTGGCTGTCTACCCAGGGTCTGTGTTGGCTGTCTACCCAGGGTCTGTGTTGGCTGTCTACCCAGGGTCTGTGTTGGCTATCTACCCAGGGTCTGTGTTGGCTGTCTACCCAGGGTCTGTGTTGGCTGTCTACCCAGGGTCTGTGTTGGCTGTCTACCCAGGGTCTGTGTTGGCTATCTACCCAGGGTCTGTGTTGGCTGTCTACCCAGGGTCTGTGTTGGCTGTCTACCCAGGGTCTGTGTTGGCTATCTACCCAGGGTCTGTGTTGGCTATCTACCCAGGGTCTGTGTTGGCTGTCTACCCAGGGTCTGTGTTGGCTATCTAACCAGGGTCTGTGTTGGCTGTCTACCCAGGGTCTGTGTTGGCTATCTACCCAGGGTCTGTGTTGGCTGTCTACCCAGGGTCTGTGTTGGCTATCTACCCAGGGTCTGTGTTGGCTGTCTCCCAGGGTCTGTGTCGGCTGTCTACCCAGAGTCTGTGTTGGTTGTCTACCCAGGGTCTGTGTTGGCTGTCTACCCAGGGTCTGTGTTGGCTATCTACCCAGGGTCTGTGTTGGCTGTCTACCCAGGATCTGTGTTGGCTATCTACCCAGGGTCTGTATTGGCTATCGACCCAGGGTCTGTGTTGGCTGTCTACCCAGGGTCTGTGTTGGCTGTCTACCCAGGGTCTGTGTTGGCTGTCTACCCAGGGTCTGTGTTGGCTATCTACCCAGGGTCTGTGTTGGCTATCTACCCAGGGTCTGTGTTGGCTGTCTACCCAGGGTCTGTGTTGACTGTCTACCCAGGGTCTGTGTTGGCTGTCTACCCAGGGTCTGTGTTGGCTGTCTACCCAGGGTCTGTGTTGGCTGTTTACCCAGGGTCTGTGTTGGCTGTTTACCCAGGGTCTGTGTTGGCTATCTACCCAGGGTCTGTGTTGGCTGTCTACCCAGGGTCTGTGTTGGCTGTCTACCCAGGGTCTGTGTTGGCTATCTACCCAGGGTCTGTGTTGGCTATCTACCCAGGGTCTGTGTTGGCTGTCTACCCAGGGTCTGTGTTGGCTGTCTACCCAGGGTCTGTGTTGGCTGTCTACCCAGGGTCTGTGTTGGCTATCTACCCAGGGTCTGTGTTGGCTGTCTACCCAGGGTCTGTGTTGGCTGTCTACCCAGGGTCTGTGTTGGCTGTCTACCCAGGGTCTGTGTTGGCTATCTACCCAGGGTCTGTGTTGGCTGTCTACCCAGGGTCTGTGTTGGCTGTCTACCCAGGGTCTGTGTTGGCTATCTACCCAGGGTCTGTGTTGGTTATCTACCCAGGGTCTGTGTTGGCTGTCTACCCAGGGTCTGTGTTGGCTATCTACCCAGGGTCTGTGTTGGCTGTCTACCCAGGGTCTGTGTTGGCTGTCTACCCAGGGTCTGTGTTGGCTGTCTACCCAGGGTCTGTGTTGGCTGTCTACCCAGGGTCTGTGTTGGCTGTCTACCCAGGGTCTGTGTTGGCTGTCTACCCAGGGTCTGTGTTGGCTGTCTACCCAGGGTCTGTGTTGGCTATCTACCCAGGGTCTGTGTTGGCTGTCTACCCAGGGTCTGTGTTGGCTGTCTACCCAGGGTCTGTGTTGGCTATCTACCCAGGGTCTGTGTTGGCTATCTACCCAGGGTCTGTGTTGGCTGTCTACCCAGGGTCTGTGTTGGCTGTCTACCCAGGGTCTGTGTTGGCTGTCTACCCAGGGTCTGTGTTGGCTGTCTACCCAGGGTCTGTGTTGGCTGTCTACCCAGGGTCTGTGTTGGCTGTCTACCCAGGGTCTGTGTTGGCTGTCTACCCAGGGTCTGTGTTGGCTATCTACCCAGGGTCTGTGTTGGCTGTCTACCCAGGGTCTGTGTTGGCTGTCTACCCAGGGTCTGTGTTGGCTATCTACCCAGGGTCTGTGTTGGTTATCTACCCAGGGTCTGTGTTGGCTGTCTACCCAGGGTCTGTGTTGGCTATCTACCCAGGGTCTGTGTTGGCTATCTACCCAGGGTCTGTGTTGGCTATCTACCCAGGGTCTGTGTTGGCTGTCTACCCAGGGTCTGTGTTGGCTATCCACCCAGAGTCTGTGTTGGCTATCTACCCAGGGTCTGTGTTGGCTATCTACCCAGGGTCTGTGTTGGCTATCTACCCAGGGTCTGTGTTGGCTGTCTACCCAGGGTCTGTGTTGGCTATCCACCCAGAGTCTGTGTTGGTTATCTACCCAGGGTCTGTGTTGGCTGTCTACCCAGGGTCTGTGTTGGCTATCTACCCAGGGTCTGTGTTGGCTATCTACCCAGGGCCTGTGTTGGCTGTCTACCCAGGGTCTGTGTTGGCTGTCTGCCCAGGGTCTGTGTTGGCTATCTACCCAGGGTCTGTGTTGGCTATCTACCCAGGGTCTGTGTTGGCTATCTACCCAGGGTCTGTGTTGGCTGTCTACCTGTCTCCCTGTGAAGCCTGTTGAGGGGTAGACTACCTGTACCAGGAGCTCTCAGAGAAGCTCTCTCCATCTCGCTTCACAGAACAGTCTGCCCTCACCGTTGCTGTGACTACCGGCAATCGTCATGGCAACCTGCGGTGGATGAGCGAGGAGGGAGAGGAATGTCTAAAAGCACCGGGTGGAAAGATAAACTCTATTTAGTGATATTTAGTGGTACTTAATGGTATTTAGTGGTATTTAATGGTATTTATTGGTACTTAATGGTGTTTTTAGGGATACTTAATGGTATTTAGGGGTATTTAGTGGCTTTTTAATGCCAAATGAATGGTATAGACTACAGTCTATTATTTTTTGTTGAATACCTATTACCAAACTAGCTGTTTTGATGGAGGTCCCTGTCCCTGTCAGAGTGTATGAGCGAGGAGATGTGGGAATGTGGCTCTCTGTTTTGGATGCCTCTCCTTAAGATGTATCGCAAACAATGAAACAGAATGGATTTAACCAGGGACATTCCAGAAGGTGAAAACACTAAGCGTTGTATTGTCTGGACATGAATATCTCAATATGACCTACAGGAGAATGGACAGATCAATGCTTTTGGAAAACATACTTCTGTCTAGGCCTACATAATACCTATTCATTGCATATGGTTTGAGAGTAACCCCTTGCTCCAACCTTGGCCTGAGGGTGGGTAGGAGTTGCTCCAACCTTGGCCTGAGGGTGGGTAGGAGTTGCTCCAACCTTGGCCTGAGGGTGGGTAGGAGTTGCTTCAACCTTGGCCTGAGGGTGGGTAGGAGTTGCTTCAACCTTGGCCTGAGGGTGGGTAGGAGTTGCTCCAACCTTGGCCTGAGGTTGGGTAGAAGTTGCTCCAAGCTTGGCCTGAGGGTGGGTAGGAGTTGCTCCAAGCTTGGCCTGAGGGTGGGTAGGAGTTGCTCCAAGCTTGGCCTGAGGGTGGGTAGGAGTTGCTCCAAGCTTGGCCAGAGGGGGGGTAGGAGTTGCTCCAACCTTGGTCTGAGGGTGGGTAGGAGTTGCTCCAACCTTGGCCTGAGGGTGGGTAGGAGTTGCTCCAAGCTTGGCCTGAGGGTGGGTAGGAGTTGCTCCAACCTTGGCCTGAGGGTGGGTAGGAGTGGCTCCAACCTTGGCCTGAGGGTGGGTAGGAGTTGCTCCAACCTTGGCCTGAGGGTGGGTAGGAGTGGCTCCAACCTTGGCCTGAGGGTGGGTAGGAGTTGCTCCAACCTTGGCCTGAGGGTGGGTAGGAGTTGCTCCAACCTTGGCCTGAGGGTGGGTAGGAGTTGCTCCAACCTTGGCCTGAGGGTGGGTAGGAGTTCCTTATCCCCCCCTCTTGAATAAATAGATTGGAATTAGGGAAAATCAATACCTAATCAGTTCCTTACCTAATTCCAAGCAGTATGTGGCGTGTTAAAGAGGAACTCCTGTGAAAATGAGCCTCTGCCATTTGAATATCTGTTCTGAGGTTCTGGTTATAGTTCTGTAGATCTGTGTCGGTCCAAAAACACTTTCATCTAGATCTGATTCTGACCTATCAGAACAAGGCTGAAAGGGAATTTAAAAACAAAAATAGAACTTGCATGAGTATTGTGTGTGCTAGTTCTTGAGTGTGTGTGTGTATGTGTGTTTGCATGTGAGCATGCAAGTGTGTGTGTGTTTGTCCAGGTCCCATTTGACTCCCCCTGGACTCCCCCTCCCTAAAGGTAATTGATCCCCCCCACCCCACCCAACCACAGACTCTAATTCCTCTCTGATTCCCATTCCACCGCTGTGACTGGTAATTAAACCTAGGAGGATAACAAGGTCACTTGCCAGGTCAGAGGGAAAGGTTACAGCATCAAACACACACACGCGCACGCACGCACGCACGCACGCACGCACGCACGCACGCACGCACGCACACACACACACACACACACACACACACACACACACACACACACACACACACACACACACACACACACACACACACACACACACACACACACACACACACACACACACACGAACGCACAACCACACACACAAACACAAACATGCACACATGCCGGAGGTTCTCCTGTTTCTCATGGCACTTCACTATAGAAAAATACTTCTAAGTTCAAGATTAGCCTGCAAGTTTATGTTGTGGTGAACCGCAGAACCTCCGACCACCCCCACCCCTCTGACCAACTCTCTCTCCACCCCCAACCACCACCACCCTGACCAACTCTCTCTCCACCCCCAACCACCACCACCCTGACCAACTCTCTCTCCACCCCCAACCACCATCACTCTGACCAACTCTCTCTCTCTCCACTCCAAACCCCAACCACCCTGACCAACTCTCCCTCCACTCCCAACCATCACCACAACCACCCTGACCAACTCTCTCTCCACTCCCAACCACCACCACCCTGACCAACTCTCTCTCCACCCCCAACCACCACCCCTCTGACCAACTCTCTCTCCACTCCCATCCACCACCACTCTGACCAACTCTCTCTCCACCCCCAACCACCACCACCCTGACCAACTCTCTCTCCACCCCCAACCACAACCACCCTGACCAACTCTCTCTCCACCCCCAACCACCACCACCCTGACCAACTCTCTCTCCACCCCCAACCACCACAGGCCTCAACAAATCTAAAAGGAGACATCTGTCAGGTAATCAGATGTTGCAATAAATTAATAAAAATACCCTCTTCCTTCTTCTCCATGTCAGAATGAGGAATAGTATCTGTGTATTTCACTGGATCATCATTCTCAATGGGAAGACTCATTCAGAAATGGAACATTTCTACCTCTCAGCATACACTGTGAACACCAAGCCAGACAGGACAGACCATTTGCTTACCGCCCCAATAGGTCCACAGATGATGCAATCACCATCACAGTGCACACTGCCCTATCCCATCTGGACAAGAGGAATACCTATGTAAGAATACTGTTCATTGACTACAGCTCAGCATTCAACACCATAGTACCCTCCAAGCTCATCATTAAGCTTGAGGCACTGGGTCTCAACCCCGCCCTGTGCAATTGGGTCCTGGACTTCCTGACGGGCCACCCCCAGGTGGTGAAAGTAGGAAACAACATCTACAATTCGCTGATCCTCAACACTGGGGCCCCACAATGGTGCATGCTCAGCCCCCTCCTGTACTCCCTGTTCACCCATGACTGCGTGGCCATGCACGCCTCCAACTCAATCATTAACAGTGGTAGGCTTGATTATCAACAATGACGAGACAGCCTACAGGGAGGAGGTGAGGGCACTCGGAGTGTGGTGTCAGGAAAACAACCTCTTACTCAACATTAACAAAACAAAAGAGATGATCGTGGACTTCAGGAAACAGCAGAAGGAGCAACTCCCTATCCACATCAAAAAGACAGCAGTGGAGAAGGTGGAAAGTTTTAAGTTCCTTGGCGTACACATCAAGGACAAACTGAAATGGTCCACCCTCACAGACAGTGGGGTGAAGAAGGCGCAACAGCGCCTCTTCAACCTCAGGAGGCTGAAGAAATGTTGCTTGTCACCTTAAACCCTCACAAACTTCTACAGATGCACAATTGAGAGCATCCGGTCGGGCTGTATCACCGCCTGGTACGGCAACTGCACCGCCCACAATCGTAAGGCTCTCCAGAGGGTAGTGCGGTCTGCAAAACGCATCACCGGGGGCAAACTACCTGCCCTCCAGGACACCTACAGCACCCGATGTCACAGGAAGACCAAAAAGACCATCAAGTACAACAACCACCCGAGCCACTGCCTGTTCACCCCGCAACCATCCAGAAGGCGAGGGCAGTACAGGTGCATCAAAGCTGGGACCGAGAGACTGAAAAACAGATTCTATCTCAAGGCCATCAGAATGTTAAACAGCCATCACTAACACAGAGAGGCTGCTGCCTACATACAGACTTGAAATCATTGGCCACTTTAATAAATGTATCACTAGTCACTTTAATAATGCCACTTTAATGTTTACATGTCCTGCATTACTCATCTCATATGTATATACTGTATTTTATATCATCTATTGCATCTTGCCTATGCCGCTCTGTCATTGCTCATCCATATATTTATATGTACTGTATATATTCTTATTTCATTCCTTTACTTAGATTTGTGTGTATTAGGTAGTGTAACGGTGCTCTAGCTCTTCCTCCTCCTCGGACGAGGAGAGGAGAGAAGGATCGGTGGACCAATACGCAGCGAGGTATGATGACATAATGAATTTATTAAATAAAGACGAAACACGAAGAACACTTGAATAACTTACAAAATAAGAAAACGACGTAGACGAAACCTGAACATGGAACTTACATAAAGACACGAAAGAACTCACGAACAGGAATAGACTATATAAAACGAACAAACCAAAAACAGTCCCGTGTGGTGCACAGACACAGACACGGAAGACACAGGAGACAATCACCCACAAACAAACAGTGTGAACAGCCAACCTATATATGGTTCTCAATCAGAGGAAAACGTCAAACACCTGTCTCTGATTGAGAACCATATAAGGCTGATTACAAGA
The DNA here is from genome assembly GCF_045679555.1 of Salvelinus alpinus. Taxonomy (NCBI): domain Eukaryota; kingdom Metazoa; phylum Chordata; class Actinopteri; order Salmoniformes; family Salmonidae; genus Salvelinus; species Salvelinus alpinus. The sequence continues at coordinate 65,846,289 of NC_092095.1, read as the reverse complement.
CCTAAACATAGAAACACAAAACATAGAAATGCCCACACACACTCACGCCCTGACCGACTAACACATACAAAACAACAGAAAATAGGTCAGGAACGTGACATAACCCCCCCCTCAAGGTGCATACTCCGGACGCACTACCAAAAGTCTAGGGGAGGGTCTGGGTGGGCATCTGACCACGGTGGTGGCTCAGGCTCTGGACGAGGTCCCCACCCCACCATAGTCAATCCCAGCTTCCGTAGCCTCCTCAAAATGACCACCCTCCAAATAACCCCACCTAAATTAAGGGGCAACACCAGAATGACTGGCGGATCCTGGCTGGCTGGCTCTGGCGGATCCTGGCTGGCTGGCTCTGGCTGGTCATGGCTTGCTGACGGCTCTGGACGGTCATGGCTGGCTGACTCTGGCGGATCCTGGCTGGCTGGCTCTGGCGGATCCTGGCTGGCTGGCTCTGGCTGGTCCTGGCTGGCTGGCTCTGGCTGGTCCTGGCTGGCTGGCTCTGGCTGGTCCTGGGCTCTGGCTGGTCCTGGCTGGACGGCTCTGGCTGGTCCTGGCTGGACGGCTCTGGCTGGTCCTGGCTGGACGGCTCTGGCTGGTCCTGGCTGGCTGGCTCTGGCAGCTCCTGGCTGGACGGCTCTGGCTGGTCCTGGCTGGACGGCTCTGGCTGGTCCTGGCTGGACGGCTCTGGCTGATCCGGTCTGGCGGAAGGCTCTGGCTGATCCGGTCTGGCGGAAGGCTCTGGCTGATCCGGTCTGGCGAAAGGCTCTGGCTGATCCGGTCTGGCGGAAGGCTCTGGCTGATCCGGTCTGGCGGAAGGCTCTGGCTGATCCGGTCTGGCGGAAGGCTCTGGCTGATCCCTGTCTGGCGGACGGCTCTAGCGGCTCCTGTCTGGCGGACGGCTCTGTAGGCTCATGGCAGACGGGCGGCTTTGCAGGCTCATGGCAGACGGGCGGCTTTGAAGGCTCAATACAGACGGGCAGTTCATGCGGCGCTTGGCAGACGGACAGTTCAGACAGCGTTGGGCAGACGGGCAGTTCAGGCGCCGTTGGGCAGACGGGCAGTTCAGGCGCCGCTTGGCAGACGGGCAGTTCAGGCGCCGCTTGGCAGACGGCAGACTCTGGCCGACTGAGACGCACTATAGGCCTGGTGCGTGGCGCCGGAACTGGAGGTACCGGGCTAAGGACACGCACCTTTAGGCTAGTGCGGGGAACAACAACAGGGCACACTGGACTCTCGATGCGCACTATAGGCCTGGTGCGTGGTACCGAAACTGGAGGTACCGGGCTGAGGGCACGCACCTCAGGGCGAGTGCGGGGAGAAGGAACAGTGCATACAGGGCTCTGGAGACGCACAGGTGGCTTAGTGCGTGGTGCCGGAACTGGAGGCACCGGGCCGAAGACACACACCACAGGAAGAGTGCGTGGAGGAGGAACTGGGCTCTGGAGACGCACAGGAAGCCTGGTGCGTGGTGTAGGCACTGGTGGTACTGGGCTGGAGCGGGGAGGTGGCGCCGGAAATACCGGACCGTGCAGGCGTACTGGCTCCCTTGAGCATTGAGCCTGCCCAACCTTACCTGGTTGAATACTCCCCGTCGCCCGACCAGTGCGGGGAGGTGGAATAACCCGCACCGGGCGATGTAGGCGAACCGGGGACACCATGCGTAAGGCTGGTGCCATGAATGCCAGCCCGAGGAGACGCACTGGAGACCAGACACGTTGAGCCGGCTTCATGGCACCTGGCTCAATGCCCAATCTAGCCCTACCAGTGCGGGGAGGTGGAATAACCCGCACCGGGCTATGCACACGTACAGGAGACACCGTGCGCTCTACTGCGTAACACGGTGTCCGCCCGTACTCCTGCTCTCCACGGTTAGCCTGAGAAGTGGGCGCAGGTCTCCTACCTGCCCTTGGCCCACTACCTCTTAGCCCCCCCCCCCCAAGAAATGTTTGGGTAGTACTCACGGGCTTTTCAGGCTTCCAGCCACGTCTCCTTGCTACCTCCTCAAACCACCGCTCCTGGGCTTTAGCTGCCTCCCTCTCTTCAATAGAGCGGCGATATGCCCCTGTCTGAGCCCAGGGTCCTTTTCCGTTCAATATTTCCTCCCATGTCCACGAGTCCTGGTTTCCTTGTTGCGCTCTCCCCCGTCGCTTGGTCCTAGGTTGGTGGGTGATTCTGTAACGGTGCTCTAGCTCTTCCTCCTCCTCGGACGAGGAGAGGAGAGAAGGATCGGTGGACCAATACGCAGCGAGGTATGATGACATAATGAATTTATTAAATAAAGACGAAACACGAAGAACACTTGAATAACTTACAAAATAAGAAAACGACGTAGACGAAACCTGAACATGGAACTTACATAAAGACACGAAAGAACTCACGAACAGGAATAGACTACATAAAACGAACAAACCAAAAACAGTCCCGTGTGGTGCACAGACACAGACACGGAAGACACAGGAGACAATCACCCACAAACAAACAGTGTGAACAGCCAACCTATATATGGTTCTCAATCAGAGGAAAACGTCAAACACCTGTCTCTGATTGAGAACCATATAAGGCTGATTACAAGACCTAAACATAGAAACACAAAACATAGAAATGCCCACCCACACTCACGCCCTGACCGACTAACACATACAAAACAACAGAAAATAGGTCAGGAACGTGACAGGTAGTTGTTGTGGCATTGTTAGATTACATGTTAGATATTGCTGCAGTGTCGGAACTAGAAGCACAAGCATTTTGCTACACTCGCATTAACATCTGCTAAACTTGTGTATGTGACCAATACATTTGGATTTATAGTATTTGGAACAGTATTTCTACTTCATATTTCTACTTCCGGCGCCGAAAAGAGATGGCCGCCTCGCTTCGTGTTCCTTGGAAAATATGCAGTATTTTGTTTTTTTACGTGTTATTTCTTACATCGGTACCCCGGGTAATCTTAGGTTTCATTACATACAGTCGGGAGGAACTACTGAATATACGATTAACGTCAACTCATCATCGTTCCTACCAGGAATATGACTTTCCCGAAACGGATCCAGTGTTTTGCCTTCCACCCAATACAATGGATCTGATCCCAGCCGGCGACCCTGTGCGACGCCGAAAAAGGGGAAAACGTGGCGGTCTCGTGGTCAGGCTTCGGAGACGGGCACATCGCGCTCCACTCCCTAGCATACTACTCGCCAATGTCCAGTCTCTTGACAATAAGGTTGATGAAATCCGAGCACGGGTAGCATTCCAGAGAGACATCAGGGATTGCAACGTGCTCTGCTTCACGGAAACATGGCTAACTCAAGGGACGCTAACGGAGTCGGTGCAGCCAGCTGGTTTCTTCATGCATCGCGCCGACAGAAACAAACATCTTTCCGGTAAGAAGAGGGGCGGGGGGGTATGCCTTATGATTAACGAGAAGTGGTGTGATCATCATAACAACACACAAGAACTCAAGTCGTTCTGTTCACCTGATCTAGAACTCCTCACAATCAAATGTCGACCGCATTATCTACCAAGGGAATTCTCGTCAATCATAATCACAGCCGTATACATTCCCCCCCAAGCAGACACATCGATGGCCCTGAACGAACTTTATCTGACTCTTTGTAAACTGGAAACCACACACCCTGAGGCTGCATTCATCGTAGCTGGGGATTTTAACAAGGCTAATCTAAAAACAAAACTCCCTAAATTCTATCAGCATATCGATTGTGCTACCAGGGCTGGAAAAACACTAGACCATTGTTATACTAATTTCCGCGACGCTTATAAGGCCCTCCCCCGCCCCCCTTTCGGAAAAGCTGACCACGACTCCATTTTGTTGATTCCAGCCTACAAACAGAAACTCAAACAACAAGCTCCCGCGCTCAGGTCTGTTCAACGCTGGTCCGACCAATCTGAATCCACGCTTCAAGACTGCTTCGATCACGCGGATTGGAATATGTTCCGCATCGCGTCCAACAACAATATTGACGAATATGCTGATTCGGTGAGCGAGTTCATTAGGAAGTGCATTGACGATGTCGTACCCACAGCAACGATAAAAACATTCCCAAACCAGAAACCGTGGATTGACGGCAGCATTCGCGTGAAACTGAAAGCGCGAACCACTGCTTTTAACCAGGGCAAGGTGACCGGAAGCATGACCGAATACAAACAGTGTAGCTATTCTCTCCGCAAGGCAATCAAACAGGCTAAGTCTCAGTACAGAGACAAAATCGAGTCGAAATTCAACAGCTCAGACACAAGAGGTATGTGGCAGGGTCTACAGTCAATCACGGATTACAAAAAGAAAACCAGCCCCGTCGAGGACCAGGATGTCTTGCTCCCAGACAGGCTAAACAACTTTTTTGCCCGCTTTGAGGACAATACAGTGCCACTGACACGGCCCCCTACCAAAACCTGCGGGCTCTCCTTCACTGCAGCCGAGGTGAGTAAAACATTTAAACGTGTTAACCCTCGCAAGGCTGCAGGCCCAGACGGCATTCCCAGCCGCGTCCTCAGAGCATGCGCAGACCAGCTGGCTGGTGTGTTTACGGACATATTCAATCAATCCTTATCCCAGTCTGCTGTTCCCACATGCTTCAAGAGGGCCACCATTGTTCCTGTTCCCAAGAAAGCTAAGGTAACTGAGCTAAACGACTACCGCCCCGTAGCACTCACTTCCGTCATCATGAAGTGCTTTGAGAGACTAGTCAAGGACCATATCACCTCCACCCTACCGGACACCCTAGACCCACTCCAATTTGCTTACCGACCCAATAGGTCCACAGACGACGCAATCGCAACCACACTGCACACTGCCCTAACCCATCTGGACAAGAGGAATACCCATGTGAGAATGCTGTTCATCGATTACAGCTCAGCATTTAACACCATAGTACCCTCCAAACTCGTCATCAAGCTCGAGACCCTGGGTCTCGACCCCGCCCTGTGCAACTGGGTCCTGGACTTCCTGACGGGCCGCCCCCAGGTGGTGAGAGTAGGTAACAACATCTCCACCCCGCTGATCCTCAACACTGGGGCCCCACAAGGGTGCGTTCTGAGCCCTCTCCTGTACTCCCTGTTCACCCACGACTGCGTGGCCATGCACGCCTCCAACTCAATCATCAAGTTTGCGGATGACACTACAGTGGTAGGCTTGATTACCAACAACGACGAGACGGCCTACAGGGAGGAGGTGAGGGCCCTCGGAGTGTGGTGTCAGGAAAATAACCTCATACTCAACGTCAACAAAACAAAGGAGATGATTGTGGACTTCAGGAAACAGCAGAGGGAGCACCCCCCTATCCACATCGACGGGTCAGTAGTGGAGAAGGTGGAAAGTTTTAAGTTCCTCGGTGTACACATCACGGACAAACTGAATTGGTCCACCCACACAGACAGCGTTGTGAAGAAGGCGCAGCAGCGCCTCTTCAACCTCAGGAGGCTGAAGAAATTCGGCTTGTCACCAAAAGCACTCACAAACTTCTACAGATGCACAATCGAGAGCATCCTGTCGGGCTGTATCACCGCCTGGTACGGCAACTGCTCCGCCCACAACCGTAAGGCTCTCCAGAGGGTAGTGAGGTCTGCAGAACGCATCACCAGGGGCAAACTACCTGCCCTCCAGGACACCTACACCACCCGATGTCACAGGAAGGCCATAAAGATCATCAAGGACAACAACCACCCAAGCCACTGCCTGTTCACCCCGCTATCATCCAGAAGGCGAGGTCAGTACAGGTGCATCAAAGCAGGGACCGAGAGACTGAAAAACAGCTTCTATCTCAAGGCCATCAGACTGTTAAACAGCCACCACTAACATTTAGCGGCCGCTGCCAACATACTGACTCAACTCCAGCCACTTTAAAAATGGGAATTGATGGAAATTATGTAAAAATGTACCACTAGCCACTTTAAGCAATGCCACTTAATACAATGTTTACATACCCTACATTACCCATCTCATATGTATATACTGTACTCTATATCATCTACTGCATCTTGCCATCTTTATGCAATACATGTACCACTAGCCACTTTAAACTATGCCACTTTATGTTTACATACCCTACAGTACTCATCTCATACGTATATACCGTACTCTATACCATCTACTGCATCTGCCATGCCGTTCTGTACCACCACTCATTCATATATCTTTATGTACATATTCTTTATCCCTTTACACTTGTGTGTGTGTGTAAGGTAGTAGTGTGGAATTGTTAGGTTAGATTACTGTTGGTTATTACTGCATTGTCGGAACTAGAAGCACAAGCATTTCGCTACACTCGCATTAACATCTGCTAACCATGTGTATGTGACTAATACAATTTGATTTGATTTGATTTGATTTTATATGACTGGATTCAATCTGTGAAGGCTGTTGATCTCATATGTACCCATATGTCTCTGTCTCTGCTCTCTGTTCCTGTCCCTGTCCCTGCTCTCTGTCTCTGTCTCTGCTCTCTGTTCCTGTCCCTGTCCCTGTCCCTACTCTCTGTCTCTGTCTCTGCTCTCTGTCCCTGTCCCTGCTCTCTGTCTCTGTCTCTGCTCTCTGTCCCTGTCCCTGTCCCTGTCCCTGTCCCTGTCCCTGTCCCTGTCCCTGTCCCTGTCCCTGTCCCTGCTCTCTGTCTCTGTCTCTGCTCTCTGTCCCTGTCCCTGCTCTCTGTCTCTGTCTCTGTCTCTGTCCCTGTCCCTGCTCTCTGTCTCTGTCTCTGTCTCTATCCCTGCTCTCTGTCTCTGTCTCTGTCTCTGTCTGTCTCTGTCCCCAATCCCAGCCCCAGCCCCAGCCACAGCCCCAGCTCCTACGGGGCATACTCTGTCTAATACTGACCTCTTCTGTCCTCCGAAGGAAGTGTAGCAAAATAGTGTGGTTTCCTTTACCTGCATTGGATTGAATTGGGGAGTGCATCCCAATAATATCTCCTTTCTCCTAAAGTGTACACTCGTTCCCTGCACTCGTTCACTACCACAGATCTAAACGCATTGTATTGGTGGAAACATGGGCTTGAGGGGTTTTCCACAGTATGTCTTATACCAGTTATATTTCCTTTGAAATTAGCAAAGGGAAGTGAACAAGTGCACACTTTGGGAGGAAGGAGAGATCATTTGGGACGAAGCCCTGGTGGTTAATAAACAACCTCTGTGTCTGATGTTAGTGTCCCAAAGGTAGTCAGTGTCTTCAGAACTCTCTCTCTCATTCTGACTCAGCACGGCAACAGCACGGTAACATGGCTCACCACCGCTTTGAGGGCAAAGAACACGCAGCTTCCTACCTGAGGTACAGGGTGTCCCCCCCACAGGAACTGATCACAGAGATACTGGGATTTCTGGAGAATATGGTAGGGGCGTGTGTGTGTGTGTGTGTGTGTGTGTGTGTGTGTGTGTGTGTGTGTGTGTGTGTGTGTGTGTGTGTGTGTGTGTGTGTGTGTGTGTGTGTGTGTGTGTGTGTGTGTGTGTGTGTGTGTGTGTGTGTGTGTGTGCGTGTGCGTACGAGCGTGTGCAGGGAATGTAGTTTGCCCCTAGACCCTTGCCCTGTTCGAATGATTTTTGTGAACAAAAATTGTTCACGATTGTGTAAGCCCAAACCGATCTAATCGTATGTATTTGGCTGCTATAATTGTGCCTATCTGGATTTAATAGCGTAATTTGTTTTTTCACAAACTGTATAACGCTGATGTAACGCTGATATAACGCTGATGTAACGCTGATGTAACGCTGATGTAACGCTGATATAACGCTGATGTAACGCTGATATAACGCTGATATAATGCTGATATAATGCTGATATAACGCTGATGTAACGCTGATATAATGCTGATATAATGCTGATATAACGCTGAGATAACGCTGATATAACGCTGATGTAACGCTGATATAACGCTGACTTCCGATGTTATTGTCACTTCAGAAAGGAAGGCCGTTTGACCTCGCCGTGGACGTAGGCTGTGGCTCGGGACAGGGGACACTTCTACTGGCACCTCACTTTACCCAGGTGATCGGGACAGACATCAGCCCCGCCCAGCTGGAGGTGGCTCTGGCCAATAGCAGCGCCCCAAATATCTGCTACAGGTGAGAAGGGGGAGGGGCACGCAGGATAGTGGGCGGGAATTGCTTTGTTGTCCTATCAAGGATCAAGGTCAATCCAAGGTCATACTTTTCTAAGTGAAGTGTAGTATGTATTGTGATGTGTTATATGTCTGTCAGGAATGTTGGTACTGTTGGCAGACAACAGTGTCTATTGGACAATGAAGTATTCATTCATTCCTTCTTCATATTTAGATGTAATTATCATGTTTTTGATACCCTACATTTACATTTACATTTAAGTCATTTAGCAGACGCTCTTATCCAGAGCGACTTACAAGTTGGTGCATTCACCTTATGATATCCAGTGGAACAACCACTTTACAATAGTGCATCTAACTCTTTTAAGGGGGGGGGGTTAGAAGGATTACTTTATCCTATCCTAGGTATTCCCTACCCCATTGAAACATACCTGTAGTTTTAACTAGTAACATAATTAACTCAGACACTTTGAGGGCCAAACGTCACCAGTTAAACATCCAAAATGTGTAACCCTTTAACCAGCGTGCATACATTGTCTCACATCTCCCATAACCCCACAGGCAGTGTCCTGCAGAGGAGTTACCGTTTGCTGACGGCGGGGCAGACTTGGTGACGTCCATGACCGCGGCCCACTGGTTCGACCGTCCACGGTTCCTCCAGGAGGCAGACAGGCTGCTGAAGCCCAGAGGGTGTCTGGCCCTGATCAGTTACACCCTGGACATGGACCTGGAGTTCGGACAACACTCACACACTCTTACTGACATCTGTCATCAGGTCAGATAACAAACCACTGAGGAATTGATTGATTTAGTTTATAAGATAATTAAAAATAGTAGGCTGCTCCAGATGGAGACAACATCACATACAATCAACTGACCAACTGACTATGTACAGAAGTCCCACTATCTCAGTGTTAAATTAACCATTTTAACGCTGGATAATTGGGACTCATATGTACTCTGTGAAAGGGTTAAACGTAACACTCTCTGAGTTCAATGTACACTGGGATCTGGCCTTCTATGAAGTGTGCAAACTTTGTGACTTCAGAGTAAGGAAACAATGGGAAAGTAATTCAGAGTACGAAAACAACAGAAAAAAAATACTACCTTATTCATGTTCCCCTCCAGTTCTACAAGATCCTGCTGCCATTTCGCAGTGGCCACATAGGTACTACCACTGTCCCTCTCTACAAACAGATGTATGACTCATGCCCGTACCCAGACAAAGAGTGGTGAGTGCTGCTGAACAGCCAAGGTATCCAAACACTACTACTGTATATCTTGCTGTCTCTGTGTCTACTGTGTACACAGTGCCTTCAGAAAGTATTCAGACCCCTTGACGTTTTCCACATTTTGTTACGTTACAGCCTTATTCTAAAATGGATTAAATAAATAAAAATTCCTCAGCAATCTATGCACAATACCCCACAATGATGAAGCAAAAACATGTTTTTAGACATTTTTGCAAATCTTTACGTAAGTATTCACACCATTTGCTATGATATTGAGCTCAGGTGCATCCCGTTTAATTGATCATCCTTGAGATGTTTCTACAACTTGACTGGAATCCACCTGTGGTAATTTTTGGGGATTTTGACATGATTTGGAGAGGCACACACCTGTTTAAATAAAGGTTAAATATAAATATATATATATATGACAGCCCACTTGACATTTGCCAAAAGGCACCTAAAGACTCTCAAACCATGAGAAACAATATTCTTTGGTCTGATGAAACCAAGATTGAACTCTTTGGCCTGAATGCCAAGTGTCACGTCTGGAGGAAACCTGGCACCATCCCTACTGTGAAGCATGGTGGTGGCAGTATCATGCTGTTTGGATGTTTTTCAGTGGCAGGGTATAGGAGACTAGTCAGGATCGAGGGAAAGATGAACAGAGCAAATCCTTGATGAAAACCTGCTCCTCCGGACCTCAGACTTGGGCGAAGGTTCACCTTCCAACAGGACAAAGACCCTAAGCAAACAGTCAAGACAACGCTGGAGTAGCTTCAGGACAAGTCTCTGAATATCCTTGTGTGGCCCAGCCAGAGCCCGGACCTGAACCCGATCATACACTTCTGGAGAGACCTGAAAATAGCTGTGCAGCAACGCTCACCATCCAACCTGACAGAGCATGCGAGGATATGCAGAGAGGAATGGGAGAAACTCCCCAAATACAGGCGTGCCAAGCTTGTAGCATCATACCCAAGAAGACTCAATCGCTTCCTAAGGTGCTTCAACAAAGTCCTGACTAAAGGGTCTGAATACTTAAAAAAATATATATTTTAGAATAAGGTTGTAACTTAATAAAATGTGGAGGGGTTAAGGGCTCGGAATACTTTATGATTGCCCTGAATATTAGTATACTAGCATACCATAGCCTAGCCTAGCATAGCATAGCCTGGTCTAGAGTATCATAGAATAGCATAGCTTAGCCTAGCATAGAATAGCCCGGCCTAGCTTAGCATAAAATAGTATTCTTATTTTGTTCAGTGTTTTTGTGTTGCTCTTTCCAGGCATGAGTGTCTGCGGATGAGGAGCCCGATGCCTCTGAGTGGCTACATCGGCATGGTGGAGACCTTCTCTAGCTATCGGGCGTTGCTGAAGCAGGATCCAGTGGAAGCCCACAAGGTCTCCCAGGCCTTCAGGAACAGGTGAGCTTCAGCATACAGGTGCTCAACATTATTTACAGGCTGGAATTAAATTGAATGTGCCTTTAGCAATGTTTACGCCATGTTTATTTTTACAAACTACTGTCTGCACACTTCTATTACAATTATGAACGCTGGAAGCAACTATCTATGAGGGGAGACTCATCTGCTTACAGGTTTATATATATAAACATTTGAACACAATTCCATAAATACTGCAGTGCAGGTTGGTTTGAAATTAGTTGAATTTCTCATCTCTAAGAAAATCTGAGTGAATTGATGACCATCTTCTTTGACTGTCACTCACTCTGTTCCACCCCTCCTCTTCTGGCCTAGGTTGCTGTCTGTGATGGGGGAGTCGAATCCAGACACAGAGATCACAGTGGTGGTCAAGTATTTCTACTGGCTGGCCTGCAAACCTGCTGCAGCCTGATCTGGAGGCAAAGAAGCAGCAAACCCTACAGACCCTCATCTTCCCTTGATGTTTTCTGTTGCATCTAATGGCAAAATTAAATAACTAAAAGAGGGGTTACACATTCCAACAAACAAGACCACATGTTACATGCAACTTAAATCATTCGTCCATCAAAGTCAAAATGAGAAGTGAACCGACATGAGCTCCAATACCACCTAAAGAAGATGTTTACGACGTTTCAGAATAGTCTGGATACCCGAAGAGCTCAACCATTTCTTGTTTTATAAAGAAACAGCTTGTTAAAATACAATGGTCTTCTCTGGTTTACTGTAAAATTAACTGTAACTGGTCATTACAGTGGTTTGCGTTCTGAACACACAGTCTGATGTCTCCAGCCTCTTGCGTATGCGCTCACACATGCTCCCTCTGTGTCCCTCTGAGTGTTGAGGCTGATGTGTGTGTGTGCATGTGTTTTCAGAGGAGTAGCACTGAGATCCTGCCTGGCAGGAGTCAGTCTCTGACAGTAGTGAGGTCTCACCATCTGAAATGCCATATGGTGCCCCTAGTGGTAGAATAAAGTAATACTTTCCCTACCTCACCTCATAGCCCCATCTCATGGCCCAAAATCAACTCATAGTCCCACCTCATAGCCCCAACTCACAGTCCCACCTCATAGCCCCAACTCATAGCCCCACCTCATAGCCCCAACTCATAGCTCCAACTCACAGTCCCACCTCATAGCCCCAACTCATAGCCCCACCTCATAGCCCCAACTCATAGCTCCAACTCATAGCTCCAACTCATAGCCCCAACTCATAGCCCCACCTCATAGCCCCACCTCATAGCCCCAACTCATAGCCCCAACTCATAGCCCCACCTCATAGCCCCACCTCATAGTCCCAACTCATAGCCCCACCTCATAGCCCCAACTCATAGCCCCACCTCATAGCCCCACCTCATAGCCCCAACTCATAGCCCCAACTCATAGACCCACCTCATAGTCCCACCTCATAGCCCCACCTTATGGCCCCAACTCATAGCCCCACCTCATAGCCCCACCTCATAGACCCAACTCATAGCTCCAACTCATAGCCACAACATAGACTCAACTCATAGCCCCAACTCATAGACCCAACTCATAGCCCCAACTCATAGCCCCAACTCATAGCCACAACATATAGCCACAACTCATAGCCACAACTCATAACCACAACATAGCCACAACTCATAGCCACAACTCATAGCCACAACATAGACCCAACTCATAGCTCCAACTCATAGCCACAACATAGACTCAACTCATAGACCCAACTCTTAGCCCCGACTCATAGCCCCAACTCATAGACCCAACTCTTAGCCCCGACTCATAGCCCCAACTCATAGACCCAACTCATAGACCCAACTCATAGCCCCAACTCCTAGCCACAACATAGCCCCAACTCATAGCCCCAACTCATAGACCCAACTCATAGCTCCAACTCATAGCCACAACATAGACTCAACTCATAGCCCCAACTCATAGACCCAACTCATAGACCCAACTCATAGCCCCAACTCATAGCCACAACATAGCCCCAACTCATAGCCACAACATAGACCCAACTCATAGCCACAACTCATAGCCACAACATAGACCCAACTCATGGCCACAACTCATAGCCACAACTCATAACCACAACATAGCCACAACTCATAGCCACAACTCATAGCCACCTGGGTATACCTGATCCACTAAACTCTGACTCCAGGCCTCAACATGGAAGCGTTCAACAAGCCTTCTCTGAGGTAGCTTCCCTGAGACTACAGGGGTGTATTCATTAGTGCACACCGTAGAAAAAACTTTAGTTCAGAAAAAACTTTAGTTCATTGAATACACCCCAGGTCCTTTATATCAGTTGTGTTTCTCCTCTTCAGATGTAATGTCAGATGCCTACCGTACCATCTTCCCCTCCTCTCTAAGGACTAGAGTTACTTTAACTTAGTGTTACCGGGCTATTAGTCTCTGCCTGTGGCTGAGGTTGGAGCCCCATGTCTGGGACTAGTGTCTGGAACCACCATAATGATCATATAGCCAAGCTGACAGCAGGACAGCTGAGACAGGGGTAATAGGGAGCCAGAGGGCTTTCTGGGTGATGGTGTGGGTTTGAGACAGTGGGTGGCTTAGTGTGGAAGATGAGAGGACTTATAAATAGCTATGAATAAGCTACGTGCGAGTGGTTCTCCTGATTCATTGGCATCAGGTCTCGGGATGTTTCCACTATCACTTTACAATTTTATTCACTTTCTTCCTCTCTCCCTAAGTCACCATGGTCTGCTTTCCATACCAATCTCAAAGTCATTATCTTACTAATGACAGCTAATACATAGAACGCTGATCCCCAGATGCTTAACAACAAGGTCGGTCAGTCACCATGACGATACTGATAAGGACCAATGCATGTGCACTCCACAGGTGGTCATCACACATCCATTACATTCCTAATGATTCAATCAAACAGTGCGAACTCACTGGCTAATGTTTTCTGATTGCATTCCTGTAACTCATTACAATCACTTACCGCTCTATTCGATTTGGCTCAATAGGTGACAGTGTTTGTAAGGTGTTATAAGGCTATTTTAGGCTGTACATTCATTTAGGCTTCATCTCTGTACATTCATTTAGGCTTCATCTCTGTACATTCATTTAGGCTTCATCTCTGTACATTCATTTAGCCTTCATCTCTGTACGTTCCTTTAGGCTTCATCTCTGTTTATTCCTATAGGCTTCATCTCTGTACGTTCCTTTAGGCTTCATCTCTGTACATTCCTTTAGGCTTCATCTCTACATTCCTTTAGGCTTCATCTCTGTTTATTCCTATAGGCTTCATCTCTGTACATTCCTTTAGGCTTCATCTCTGTACATTCCTTTAGGCTTCATCTCTGTACATTCCTTTAGGCTTCATCTCTGTATATTCCTTTAGACTTCATCTCTGTACATTCCTTTAGGCTTCATCTCTGTACATTCCTTTAGGCTTCATCTCTGTACATTCCTTTAGACTTCATCTCTGTACATTCCTTTAGGCTTCATCTCTGTATATTCCTTTAGGCTTCATCTCTGTACATTCCTTTAGGCTTCATCTCTGTACATTCCTTTAGGCTTCATCTCTGTATATTCCTTTAGGCTTCATCTCTGTACATTCCTTTAGGCTTCATCTCTGTACATTCCTTTAGGCTTCATCTCTGTATATTCCTTTAGGCTTCATCTCTGTACATTCCTTTAGGCTTCATCTCTGTATATTCCTTTAGGCTTCATCTCTGTACATTCCTTTAGACTTCATCTCTGTACATTCCTTTAGGCTTCATCTCTGTACATTCCTTTAGGCTTCATCTCTGTACATTCCTTTAGGCTTCATCTCTGTACATTCCTTTAGGCTTCATCTCTGTTTATTCCTATAGGCTTCATCTCTGTTTATTCCTATAGGCTTCATCTCTGTACATTCCTTTAGGCTTCATCTCTGTACATTCCTTTAGGCTTCATCTCTGTATATTCCTTTAGGCTTCATCTCTGTACATTCCTTTAGGCTTCATCTCTGTATATTCCTTTAGGCTTCATCTCTGTACATTCCTTTAGGCTTCATCTCTGTATATTCCTTTAGGCTTCATCTCTGTACATTCCTTTAGGCTTCATCTCTGTACATTTCTTTAGGCTTCATCTCTGTATATTCCTTTAGGCTTCATCTCTGTATATTCCTTTAGGCTTCATCTCTGTACATTCCTTTAGGCTTCATCTCTGTACATTCCTTTAGGCTTCATCTCTGTACATTCCTTTAGGCTTCATCTCTGTATATTCCTTTAGGCTTCATCTCTGTACATTCCTTTAGGCTTCATCTGTATATTCCTTTAGGCTTCATCTCTGTATATTCCTTTAGGCTTCATCTCTGTATATTCCTTTAGGCTTCATCTCTGTACATTCCTTTAGGCTTCATCTCTGTACGTTCCTTTAGGCTTCATCTCTGTACATTCCTTTAGGCTTCATCTCTACATTCCTTTAGGCTTTATCTCTGTACATTCCTATAGGCTTCATCTCTGTACATTCCTTTAGGCTTCATCTCTGTACATTCCTTTAGCCTTCATCTCTGTACATTCCTTTAGGCTTCATCTCTGTATATTCCTTTAGACTTCATCTCTGTACATTCCTTTAGGCTTCATCTCTGTACATTCCTTTAGGCTTCATCTCTGTACATTCCTTTAGGCTTCATCTCTGTACATTCCTTTAGGCTTCATCTCTGTACATTCCTTTAGGCTTCATCTCTGTATATTCCTTTAGGCTTCATCTCTGTACATTCCTTTAGGCTTCATCTCTGTACATTCCTTTAGGCTTCATCTCTGTATATTCCTTTAGGCTTCATCTCTGTACATTCCTTTAGGCTTCATCTCTGTACATTCCTTTAGGCTTCATCTCTGTACATTCCTTTAGGCTTCATCTCTGTACATTCCTTTAGGCTTCATCTCTGTACATTCCTTTAGGCTTCATCTCTGTATATTCCTTTAGGCTTCATCTCTGTACATTCCTTTAGGCTTCATCTCTGTACATTCCTTTAGGCTTCATCTCTGTATATTCCTTTAGGCTTCATCTCTGTACATTCCTTTAGGCTTCATCTCTGTACATTCCTTTAGGCTTCATCTCTGTATATTCCTTTAGCCTTCATCTCTGTACATTCCTTTAGGCTTCATCTCTGTATATTCCTTTAGGCTTCATCTCTGTACATTCCTTTAGACTTCATCTCTGTACATTCCTTTAGGCTTCATCTCTGTACATTCCTTTAGGCTTCATCTCTGTACATTCCTTTAGGCTTCATCTCTGTTTATTCCTATAGGCTTCATCTCTGTACATTCCTTTAGGCTTCATCTCTGTACATTCCTTTAGGCTTCATCTCTGTATATTCCTTTAGGCTTCATCTCTGTACATTCCTTTAGGCTTCATCTCTGTACATTCCTTTAGGCTTCATCTCTGTACATTCCTTTAGGCTTCATCTCTGTATATTCCTTTAGGCTTCATCTCTGTACATTCCTTTAGGCTTCATCTCTGTACATTTCTTTAGGCTTCATCTCTGTATATTCCTTTAGGCTTCATCTCTGTATATTCCTTTAGGCTTCATCTCTGTACATTCCTTTAGGCTTCATCTCTGTACATTCCTTTAGGCTTCATCTCTGTATATTCCTTTGGGCTTCATCTCTGTACATTCCTTTAGGCTTCATCTGTATATTCCTTTAGGCTTCATCTCTGTATATTCCTTTAGGCTTCATCTCTGTATATTCCTTTAGGCTTCATCTCTGTACATTCCTTTAGGCTTCATCTCTGTACATTCCTTTAGGCTTCATCTCTGTACATTCCTTTAGGCTTCATCTCTGTATATTCCTTTAGGCTTCATCTCTGTAGGTTCCTTTAGGCTTCACCTCTGTACATTCCTTTAGATTATATCACTGTAGGTAAGATGTTAATGTGAGGTTTCACTTATCAAGCCCATCTGGCCTGTTTTCTCTCTCTCTCTCTCTCTCTCTCTCTCTCTCTCTCTCTCTCTCTCTCTCTCTCTCTCTCTCTCTCTCTCTCTCTCTCTCTCTCTCTCTCTCTCTCTCTCTCTCTCTCTCTCTCTCTCTCTCTCTCTCTCTCTCTCTCTCTCTCTCTCTCTCTCTCTCTCTCTCTCTCTCTCTCTCTCTCTCTCTCTCTCTCTCTCTCTCTCTCTCTCTCTCTCTCTCTCACACACACACACACACACACACACACACACACACACACACACACACACACACACACACACGTGAACAGTTCAGCTGGGTACATAATAGATCACACCTTCTCCACAGGGAGTGGACAGCGGCCATATTGCTATAGCTCTGGGCCCAGGCTTTAATTCATGTCCATTTAAAAAAATATATTTTTTATTTAACTAGACAAGTCAGTTAAGAACACATTCTTATTTACAATGACGGCTTACCAAAAGGCAAAAGGCCTCCTGCGGGGACGGGGGCTGGGATAAAAAAATATACATAAATAAATATAGGACAAAACACACATCACGACAAGAGAGACAACACAACACTACATAAAGAGAGACCTAAGACAACAACATAGCAAGGCAGCAACACATGACAACACAGCATGGTAGCAACACAACATGACAACAACATGGTAGCAACACATCATGACAACAACATGGTAGCAACACCACATGACAACAACATGGTAGCAACACAACATGGCAGCTGCACAACATGGTAGCAGCACAAAACATGGTACAAACATTATTGTGCACAGACAACAGCACAAAGGGAAAGAAGATAGAGACAACAATACATAATGCGAACCAGCAACAACTGTCAGTAAGAGTGTCCATGATTGAGTCATTGAATGAAGAGATGGAGATAAAACTGTCCAGTTTGAGTGTTTGTTGCAGCTCGTTCCAGTCGCTAGCTGCAGCGAACTGAAAAGACGAGCAGCCCAGGGATGTGTGTGCTTTGGGGACCTTTAACAGAATGTGACTGGCAGAACGCATGTTGTATGTGGAGGATGAAGGCTGCAGTAGATATCTCAGATAGGTGGGACCGAGGCCTTTTTACTGCAGTCACATTGAGATTAATAACCCCGTTGCTATGGCGAGCTGGCTTTGGGACTATATTCTGCCACTTGTGTTAAGGCGAGCTGTCAATCAAAGCGGCTTTTAATCTTTTAATTTCTTCCATTCTCCTTCAGGGAGACCCAGGGCCCTCTGGTGTGCTGACTCATTGTGTGGCGTGCTGACTGCCTTTTCATAAAACAAGACAAATGTGTGTGTGTGTGTGTGTGTGTGTGTGTGTGTGTGTGTGTGTGTGTGTGTGTGTGTGTGTGTGTGTGTGTGTGTGTGTGTGCGTGTGTGTGTGTGTGTGTGTGTGTCGTGTGTGTGTGTGCGTGCGTGTGTGTGTGTGTGTGTGTGTGTGCGTGCGTACGTGTGCCTTCTTCTTCTGCCCACCACAGTATGAGAATAGCCGGTTGTTTTTGAATGGTTCATATTGTAATGTATTTTTGATACTTCTCCACACAGGTGTGTGTACTGGGATGTTGGAGTACTCTGACTCCTGAATCTGATAGATATGGTAGTAGGTGGATGGTAGCATGACACAGTGCTGGGCAGAGATGTATTGGTTCTGGCTGTGGGCTGAAGGGGCGTCTCTACACTCCTCAGGTGGGACTTCAATTCTGTTCTCATTCATGTTTGGATATCAAACAAATATCATATTGATATCAAAATAAATGGATAGCCAAAAACAATTTCTTATTTCACTTTTATCATATTAGTATTTGTTGTTCTTTATTTCTCTGTTTAGAATGCACATTAATAGATAATAATTGATACATAATCAGACACATGTATCTATAGGGACAGTACATGCAGTGGTAATGGCTCTGTAATCCATTGTGGAACGGTAGAATATAAGACAACATATTCTGATGAAGTATTTTCCTGTTTTGTTGGATTTAAAGGTGTGGCTACTGGGCATGGCTGTCTAGATCAAATACAGCCTTTTCTATGAAGCCCTTTATATACATCTATTCAGTCCATGTAAAGACTTGGCTGGTGCCCAAAGCTACATTACTGATGTTGTTGCATTGATGTTGACATACAAGCTATTTATTATCTGTCCTCCATGCCCTACACCACATTAGCCCTACACCACATTAGCCCTACACCACATTAGCCCTACACCACATTAGCCCTACACCACATTAGCCCTACACCACATTAGCCCTACACCACATTAGCCCTACACCACATTAGCCCTACACCACATTAGCCCTACACCACATTAGCCCTACACCACATTAGCCCTACACCACATTAGCCCTACACCACATTAGCCCTACACCACATTAGCCCTACACCACATTAGCCCTACACCACATTAGCCCTACACCACATTAGCCCTACACCACATTAGCCCTCTCTTGGTTGGCCACTTTGTGGTTTACAACAATACAATGCATGTTTTCAATTGGAATTTTAGGGTTATTGATGAGCCACCGTACAACAAACATCACAGAAAGATGACAGTCTTAGTATGCTGTTGGGTATCTCTGCTTGTCGTTGTCCCAGTTCAGTGTCCCCTCCATCATGTCTCCCCTATCAGATAAGCTGGAGTTCGTTCTCCAAGAGGTCAGGTTGATCCCAAGAAGCTGGCCTCGGGTCAGTTTTGCGTTTCCTCCGCTAATAATTCAGTTAGAATTTTGGCAGGGCAAACTGATCCTAGACCTGTATTCTGTACCCAGGGGCACCTTCACCCAGGATGAGAGAGTTACACGATTCCCTGGCAGCATTTACCACTCCACACCACTAGGGCAGTCATGAGCAGAGTGACCAGCACAGGCACTCCAATGAAAGGCCCCAAAATACGTATAGGAGGGTCCCGCAGCAGCCTGCCGGTCAGAGCGCAGTCGTGAAAGTAGTCCCGGTGGAGGCGTATGAAGAGTTCGTCTATCAGCCTGTTGGGCCAGAAGCAGTGCATCTTGAGTGCCACGAAAAAAGTGCAGTTGGTCAGTTCCTCGTAAGGCCTGCAGGGGGGGATAAAACATTGAAACTAGGGGACAGCATGAGAAAACTAACTCTAACTTTTAAATACAGTGCATTTGGAAAGTATTCAGACCGCTTGATTTTTCCAAAATGTTGTTACATTTCAGTCTTATTCTAAAATTGATTAAAATAATAATAATCAGCATCAATCTACACACAATACCCCATAATGACAAAGAGAAAACTGTTTAAAAAAGAGAAATACCTTATTTACATAAGTATTCAGACCCTTTGCTATGAGACTCGAAATTGAGCTCAGGTGCATCCTGTTTCCATTGATCATCTTTGAGATGTTTCTACAACTTGATTGGAGTCCACCTGTGGTAAATTCAATTGATTGGAAAATATTTGGAAAGGCACACACCTGTCTATATAAGGTCCCACAGTTGACAGTGCATGTGAGTGCAAAAAACAAGCCATGAGGGTGAAGGAATTGCCGTAGAGCTCCGAGACAAGATTATGTCGAGGCATAGATCTGGTTAAGGGTACCAAAACCTTTCTGAAGCATTGAAGGTGCTCAAGAACACAGTGGCCTCCATCATTCTTAAATGGAAGAAGTTTGCAACCACCAAGACTCTTCCTAGAGCCGGCTGCCCAGCCAAACTGAGCAATCAGGGGAGAAGGGGCTTGGTCAGGGAGGTGACCAAGAACCCGATGGTCATTCTGACAGAGCTCCAGAGTTCCTCTGTGGAGATGGGAGAACTTTCCAGAAGGACAGCCATCTCTGCAGCACTCCAGCAATCAGGCCTTTATGGTAGAGTGGCCAGACGGAAGCTACTCGTCAGTAAAAGGCACATGACAGCCAGCTTGGTGTTTGCCAAAAGGCACCTAAAGACTCTCAGACCATGAGAAACAAGATTGTCTGGTCTGATGAAACCAATATTGAACTCTTTGGCCTGAATGCCAAGCGTCACGTCTGGAGGAAACCTGGCACCATCCCTACAGTGAAGCATGGTGGTGGCAGCATCATGCTGACTGGATGTTTTTCAGCGGCAGGGACTGGGAGACGAGTCAGGATTGAGGCAAAGATGAACGGAGCAAAGTACAGAGAGATCCTTGATGAAAACCTGCTCCAGAGCTCTCAGGACCTCAGACTAGACAATGACCCAAAGCACACAGCCAAGACAACGCAGGAGTGGCTTCAGGACAAGTCTCTGAATGTCCTTGAGTTGCCCAGCCAGAGCCCGGACTTGAACCCAGTTGAACATCTCTGGAGAGACCTGAAAATAGCTGTGCAGTGACGCTCCCCATCCAACCTGACAGAGCTTGAGAGGCTCTGCAGAGAGGAATGGTAGAAAATCCCCAAATACAGCTCGTAACGTCATACCGAAGAAGACGCAATGCTTTAATGTCAGCCAAAGTTGCTTCAAAAAAGTATTGAGTAAAGGGTATGAATACTTACATAAATGTGATATTGCCGTTATTCTTTTTTAATAAATTAGCAAACATTTCTACAAACCAGCTAGGTGGTTAGAGAGGAGTCATACAATACAGCTAAATATAACTACCATAGCTAGGTGGTAGGTGGTTAGAGAGGAGACATACCATACAGCTAAATATAACTACCATAGTTAGGTGGTTAGAGAGGAGACATACCATACAGCTAAATATAACTACCATAGCTAGGTGGTAGGGAGTTAGAGAGAAGACATACCATACAGCTAAATATAACTACCATTGCTAAGTGGTAGGTGATTAGAGAGGAGACATACCATACAGCTAAATATAACTACCATAGCTAGGTGGTAGGTGGTTAGAGAGGAGTCATACCATACAGCTAAATATAACTACCATAGCTAGGTGGTAGGTGGTTAGAGAGGAGACATACCATACAGCTAAATATAACTACCATAGCTAGGTGGTTAGAGAGGAGACATACCATACAGCTAAATATAACTACCATAGCTAGGTGGTTAGAGAGGGGACATACCATACAGCTAAATATAACTACCATAGCTAGGTGGTAGGTGGTTAGAGAGGGGACATACCATACAGCTAAATATAACTACCATAGCTAGGTGGTTAGAGAGGAGACATACCATACAGCTAAATATAACTACCATAGCTAGGTGGTAGGTGGTTAGAGAGGAGACATACCATACAGCTAAATATAACTACCATAGCTAGGTGGTTAGAGAGGAGTATACCATACAGCTAAATATAACTACCATAGCTAGGTGGTAGGGGGTTAGAGAGGAGACATACCATACAGCTAAATATAACTACCATAGCTAGGAGGTTAGAGAGGAGACATACCATACAGCTAAATATAACTACCATAGCTAGGTGGTTAGAGAGGAGATATACCATACAGCTAAATATAACTACCATAGCTAGGTGGTTAGAGAGGAGACATACCATACAGCTAAATATAACTACTATAGCTAGGTGGTAGGGAGTTAGAGAGGAGAAATACCATACAGCTAAATATAACTACCATAGCTAGGTGGTAGGGGGTTAGAGAGGAGACATACCATACAGCTAAATATAACTACCATAGCTAGGTGGTTAGAGAGGAGACATACCATACAGCAAAATATAACTACCATAGCTCGGTGGTAGGGGGTTAGAGAGGAGACACACCATACAGCTAAATATAACTACCATAGCTAGGTGGTAGGGGGTTAGAGAGGGGACATACCATACAGCTAAATATAACTACCATAGCTAGGTGGTAGGGAGTTAGAGAGGAGAAATACCATACAGCTAAATATAACTACCATAGCTAGGTGGTAGGGGGTTAGAGAGGAGACATACCATACAGCTAAATATAACTACCATAGCTAGGTGGTTAGAGAGGAGACATACCATACAGCAAAATATAACTACCATAGCTCGGTGGTAGGGGGTTAGAGAGGAGACACACCATACAGCTAAATATAACTACCATAGCTAGGTGGTAGGGGGTTAGAGAGGGGACATACCATACAGCTAAATATAACTACCATAGCTAGGTGGTAGGTGGTTAGAGAGGAGACATACCATTCAGCTAAATATAACTACCATAGCTAGGTGGTAGGGAGTTAGAGAGGAGACATACCATACAGCTAAATATAACTACCATAGCTAGGTGGTAGGTGGTTAGAGAGGAGACATACCATACAGCTAAATATAACTACCATAGCTAGGTGGTAGGTGTTTAGAGAGGAGACATACCATACAGCTAAATATAACTACCATAGCTAGGTGGTAGGGGGTTAGAGAGGGGACATACCATACAGCTAAATATAACTACCATAGCTAGGTGGTAGGTGGTTAGAGAGGAGACATACCATACAGCTAAATATAACTACCATAGCTAGGTGGTTAGAGAGGAGACATACCATACAGCTAAATATAACTACCATAGCTAGGTGGTAGGAGGTTAGAGAGGGGACATACCATACAGCTAAATATAACTACCATAGCTAGGTGGTTAGAGAGGGGACATACCATACAGCTAAATATAACTACCATAGCTAGGTGGTAGGTGGTTAGAGAGGGGACATACCATACAGCTAAATATACAGTGGGGAGAACAAGTATTTGATACACTGCCGATTTTGCAGGTTTTCCTACTTACAAAGCATGTAGAGGTCTGTAATTTTTATCATAGGTACACTTCAACTGTGAGAGACGGAATCTAAAACAAAAATCCAGAAAATCACATTGTATGATTTTTAAGTAATTAATTTGCATTTTATTGCATGACATAAGTATTTGATCACCTACCAACCAGTAAGAATTCCGGCTCTCACAGACCTGTTAGTTTTTCTTTAAGAAGCCCTCCTGTTCTCCACTCATTACCTGTATTAACTGCACCTGTTTGAACTCGTTACCTGTATAAAAGACACCTGTCCACACACTCAATCAAACAGACTCCAACCTCTCCACAATGGCCAAGACCAGAGAGCTGTGTAAGGACATCAGGGATAAATTGTAGACCTGTACAAGGCTGGGATGGGCTACAGGACAATAGGCAAGCAGCTTGGTGAGAAGGCAACAACTGTTGGCACAATTATTAGAAAATGGAAGAAGTTCAAGATGACGGTCAATCACCCTCGGTCTGGGGCTCCATGCAAGATCTCACCTCGTGGGGCATCAATGATCATGAGGAATGTGAGGGATCAGCCCAGAACTACACGGCAGGACCTGGTCAATGACCTGAAGAGAGCTGGGACCACAGTCTCAAAGAAAACCATTAGTAACACACTACGCCGTCATGGATTAAAATCCTGCAGCGCACGCAAGGTCCCCCTGCTCAAGCCAGCGCATGTCCAGGCCCGTCTGAAGTTTGCCAATGACCATCTGGATGATCCAGAGGAGGAATGGGAGAAGGTCATGTGGTCTGATGAGACAAAAATAGAGCTTTTTGCTCTAAACTCCACTCGCCGTGTTTGGAGGAATAGAAGGATGAGTACAACCCCAAGAACACCATCCCAACCGTGAAGCATGGAGGTGGAAACATCATTCTTTGGGGATGCTTTTCTGCAAAGGGGACAGGACGACTGCACCGTATTGAGGGGAAGATGGATGGGGCCATGTATCGCGAGATCTTGACCAACAACCTCCTTCCCTCAGTAAGAGCATTGAAGATGGGTCGTGGCTGGGTCTTCCAGCATGACAACGACCCGAAACACACAGCCAGGGCAACTAAGGAGTGGCTCCGTAAGAAGCATCTCAAGGTCCTGGAGTGGCCTAGCCAGTCTCCAGACCTGAACCCAATAGAAAATCTTTGGAGGGAGCCGAAAGTCCGTATTGCCCAGCGACAGCCCCGAAACCTGAAGGATCTGGAGAAGGTCTGTATGGAGGAGTGGGCCAAAATCCCTGCTGCAGTGTGTGCAAACCTGGTCAAGAACTACAGGAAACGTATGATCTCTGTAATTGCAAACTAAGGTTTCTGTACCAAATATTCAGTTCTGCTTTTCTGATGTATCAAATACTTATGTCATGCAATAAAATGCAAATTAATTACTTAAAAATCATACAATGTGATTTTCTGGATTTTTGTTTTAGATTCCTTCTCTCACAGTTGAAGTGTACCTATGATAAAAATTACAGACCTCTACATGCTTTGTAAGTAGGAAAACCTGCAAAATCGTCAGTGTATCAAATACTTGTTCTCCCCACTGTAACTACCATAGCTAGGTGGTTAGAGAGGAGACATACCATACAGCTAAATATAACTACCATAGCTAGGTGGTAGGTGGTTAGAGAGGAGACATACCATACAGCTAAATATAACTACCATAGCTAGGTGGTTAGAGAGGAGTATACCATACAGCTAAATATAACTACCATAGCTAGGTGGTAGGGGGTTAGAGAGGAGACATACCATACAGCTAAATATAACTACCATAGCTAGGAGGTTAGAGAGGAGACATACCATACAGCTAAATATAACTACCATAGCTAGGTGGTTAGAGAGGAGATATACCATACAGCTAAATATAACTACCATAGCTAGGTGGTTAGAGAGGAGACATACCATACAGCTAAATATAACTACCATAGCTAGGTGGTAGGTGGTTAGAGAAGAGACATACCATACAGCTAAATATAACTACTATAGCTAGGTGGTAGGGAGTTAGAGAGGAGACATACCATACAGCTAAATATAACTACCATAGCTAGGTGGTAGGGGGTTAGAGAGGAGACATACCATACAGCTAAATATAACTACCATAGCTAGGTGGTTAGAGAGGAGACATACCATACAGCAAAATATAACTACCATAGCTCGGTGGTAGGGGGTTAGAGAGGAGACACACCATACAGCTAAATATAACTACCATAGCTAGGTGGTAGGGGGTTAGAGAGGGGACATACCATACAGCTAAATATAACTACCATAGCTAGGTGGTAGGTGGTTAGAGAGGAGACATACCATTCAGCTAAATATAACTACCATAGCTAGGTGGTAGGGAGTTAGAGAGGAGACATACCATACAGCTAAATATAACTACCATAGCTAGGTGGTAGGGAGTTAGAGAGGAGACATACCATACAGCTAAATATAACTACCATAGCTAGGTGGTAGGTGTTTAGAGAGGAGACATACCATACAGCTAAATATAACTACCATAGCTAGGTGGTAGGGGGTTAGAGAGGGGACATACCATACAGCTAAATATAACTACCATAGCTAGGTGGTAGGTGGTTAGAGAGGAGACATACCATACAGCTAAATATAACTACCATAGCTAGGTGGTTAGAGAGGAGATATACCATACAGCTAAATATAACTACCATAGCTAGGTGGTAGGTGATTAGAGAGGAGACATACCATACAGCTAAATATAACTACCATAGCTAGGTGGTAGGTGGTTAGAGAGGAGACATACCATACAGCTAAATATAACTACCATAGCTAGGTGGTAGGAGGTTAGAGAGGGGACATACCATACAGCTAAATATAACTACCATAGCTAGGTGGTTAGAGAGGAGACATACCATACAGCTAAATATAACTACCATAGCTAGGTGGTTAGGGAGGAGACATACCATACAGCTAAATATAACTACCATAGCTAGGTGGTAGGTGGTTAGAGAGGGGACATACCATACAGCTAAATATAACTACCATAGCTAGGTGGTAGGTGGTTAGAGAGGAGACATACCATACAGATAAATATAACTACCATAGCTAGGTGGTAGGTGTTTAGAGAGGAGACATACCATACAGCTAAATATAACTACCATAGCTAGGTGGTAGGGAGTTAGAGAGGAGACATACCATACAGCTAAATATAACTACCATAGCTAGGTGGTAGGGAGTTAGAGAGGAGACATACCATACAGCTAAATATAACTACCATAGCTAGGTGGTAGGGAGTTAGAGAGGAGACATAACATACAGCTAAATATAACTACCATAGCTAGGTGGTAGGTGGTTAGAGAGGAGACATACCATACAGCTAAATATAACTACCATAGCTAGGTGGTAGGTGGTTAGAGAGGAGACATACCATACAGCTAAATATAACTACCATAGCTAGGTGGTAGGTGGTTAGAGAGGGGACATACCATACAGCTAAATATAACTACCATAGCTAGGTGGTTAGAGAGGAGACATAACATACAGCTAAATATAACTACCATAGCTAGGTGGTTAGAGAGGAGACATACCATACAGCTAAATATAACTACCATAGCTAGGTGGTTAGAGAGGAGACATGCCATACAGCTAAATATAACTACCATAGCTAGGTGGTAGGTGGTTAGAGAGGAGACATACCATACAGCTAAATATAACTACCATAGCTAGGTGGTAGGGGGTTAGAGAGGGGACATACCATACAGCTAAATATAACTACCATAGCTAGGTGGTAGGTGGTTAGAGAGGGGACATACCATACAGCTAAATATAACTACCATAGCTAGGTGGTTAGAGAGGAGACATACCATACAGCTAAATATAACTACCATAGCTAGGTGGTTAGAGAGGGGACATACCATACAGCTAAATATAACTACCATAGCTAGGTGGTAGGTGGTTAGAGAGGGGACATACCATACAGCTAAATATAACTACCATAGCTAGGTGGTTAGAGAGGAGACATACCATACAGCTAAATATAACTACCATAGCTAGGTGGTTAGAGAGGAGACATACCATACAGCTAAATATAACTACCATAGCTAGGTGGTTAGAGAGGGGACATACCATACAGCTAAATATAACTACCATAGCTAGGTGGTAGGTGGTTAGAGAGGGGACATACCATACAGCTAAATATAACTACCATAGCTAGGTGGTTAGAGAGGAGACATACCATACAGCTAAATATAACTACCATAGCTAGGTGGTAGGTGGTTAGAGAGGAGACATACCATACAGCTAAATATAACTACCATAGCTAGGTGGTTAGAGAGGAGTATACCATACAGCTAAATATAACTACCATAGCTAGGTGGTAGGGGGTTAGAGAGGAGACATACCATACAGCTAAATATAACTACCATAGCTAGGAGGTTAGAGAGAAGACATACCATACAGCTAAATATAACTACCATAGCTAGGTGGTTAGAGAGGAGACATACCATACAGCTAAATATAACTACCATAGCTAGGTGGTTAGAGAGGAGACATACCATACAGCTAAATATAACTACCATAGCTAGGTGGTAGGTGGTTAGAGAAGAGACATACCATACAGCTAAATATAACTACTATAGCTAGGTGGTTAGAGAGGAGACATACCATACAGCTAAATATAACTACCATAGCTCGGTGGTAGGGGGTTAGAGAGGAGACATACCATACAGCTAAATATAACTACCATAGCTAGGTGGTAGGGGGTTAGAGAGGAGACATACCATACAGCTAAATATAACTACCATAGCTAGGTGGTTAGAGAGGAGACATACCATACAGCTAAATATAACTACCATAGCTCGGTGGTAGGGGGTTAGAGATGAGACACACCATACAGCTAAATATAACTACCATAGCTAGGTGGTAGGGGGTTAGAGAGGGGACATACCATACAGCTAAATATAACTACCATAGCTAGGTGGTAGGTGGTTAGAGAGGAGACATACCATTCAGCTAAATATAACTACCATAGCTAGGTGGTAGGGAGTTAGAGAGGAGACATACCATACAGCTAAATATAACTACCATAGCTAGGTGGTAGGTGTTTAGAGAGGAGACATACCATACAGCTAAATATAACTACCATAGCTAGGTGGTAGGGGGTTAGAGAGGGGACATACCATACAGCTAAATATAACTACCATAGCTAGGTGGTAGGTGGTTAGAGAGGAGACATACCATACAGCTAAATATAACTACCATAGCTAGGTGGTTAGAGAGGAGACATACCATACAGCTAAATATAACTACCATAGCTAGGTGGTAGGTGATTAGAGAGGAGACATACCATACAGCTAAATATAACTACCATAGCTAGGTGATAGGTGGTTAGAGAGGAGACATACCATACAGCTAAATATAACTACCATAGCTAGGTGGTAGGAGGTTAGAGAGGGGACATACCATACAGCTAAATATAACTACCATAGCTAGGTGGTTAGAGAGGAGACATACCATACAGCTAAATATAACTACCATAGCTAGGTGGTTAGGGAGGAGACATACCATACAGCTAAATATAACTACCATAGCTAGGTGGTAGGTGGTTAGAGAGGGGACATACCATACAGCTAAATATAACTACCATAGCTAGGTGGTAGGTGGTTAGAGAGGAGACATACCATACAGATAAATATAACTACCATAGCTAGGTGGTAGGTGTTTAGAGAGGAGACATACCATACAGCTAAATATAACTACCATAGCTAGGTGGTAGGGAGTTAGAGAGGAGACATACCATACAGATAAATATAACTACCATAGCTAGGTGGTAGGGAGTTAGAGAGGAGACATACCATACAGCTAAATATAACTACCATAGCTAGGTGGTAGGTGATTAGAGAGGAGACATACCATACAGCTAAATATAACTACCATAGCTAGGTGGTAGGTGGTTAGAGAGGGGACATACCATACAGCTAAATATAACTACCATAGCTAGGTGGTAGGTGGTTAGAGAGGAGACATACCATACAGATAAATATAACTACCATAGCTAGGTGGTAGGTGTTTAGAGAGGAGACATACCATACAGCTAAATATAACTACCATAGCTAGGTGGTAGGGAGTTAGAGAGGAGACATACCATACAGCTAAATATAACTACCATAGCTAGGTGGTAGGGAGTTAGAGAGGAGACATACCATACAGCTAAATATAACTACCATAGCTAGGTGGTAGGGAGTTAGAGAGGAGACATACCATACAGCTAAATATAACTACCATAGCTAGGTGGTAGGTGGTTAGAGAGGAGACATACCATACAGCTAAATATAACTACCATAGCTAGGTGGTAGGTGGTTAGAGAGGAGACATACCATACAGCTAAATATAACTACCATAGCTAGGTGGTTAGAGAGGAGACATGCCATACAGCTAAATATAACTACCATAGCTAGGTGGTAGGTGGTTAGAGAGGAGACATACCATACAGCTAAATATAACTACCATAGCTAGGTGGTAGGGGGTTAGAGAGGGGACATACCATACAGCTAAATATAACTACCATAGCTAGGTGGTAGGTGGTTAGAGAGGGGACATACCATACAGCTAAATATAACTACCATAGCTAGGTGGTAGGTGGTTAGAGAGGAGACATACCATACAGCTAAATATAACTACCCTAGCTAGGTGGTAGGTGGTTAGAGAGGAGACATACCATACAGCTAAATATAACTACCATAGCTAGGTGGTAGGTGTTTAGAGAGGAGACATACCATACAGCTAAATATAACTACCATAGCTAGGTGGTAGGGAGTTAGAGAGGAGACATACCATACAGCTAAATATAACTACCATAGCTAGGTGGTAGGGAGTTAGATAGGAGACATACCATACAGCTAAATATAACTACCATAGCTAGGTGGTAGGTGGTTAGAGAGGGGACATACCATACAGCTAAATATAACTACCATAGCTAGGTGGTTAGAGAGGAAACATACCATACAGCTAAATATAACTACCATAGCTAGGTGGTAGGTGGTTAGAGAGGAGACATACCATACAGCTAAATATAACTACCATAGCTAGGTGGTTAGAGAGGAGACATACCATACAGCTAAATATAACTACCATAGCTAGGTGGTAGGTGGTTAGAGAGGAGACATACCATACAGCTAAATATAACTACCATAGCTAGGTGGTAGGGGGTTAGAGAGGGGACATACCATACAGCTAAATATAACTACCATAGCTAGGTGGTAGGTGGTTAGAGAGGAGACATACCATACAGCTAAATATAACTACCATAGCTAGGTGGTAGGGGGTTAGAGAGGAGACATACCATACAGCTAAATATAACTACCATAGCTAGGTGGTAGGTGGTTAGAGAGGAGACATACCATTCAGCTAAATATAACTAGCATAGCTAGGTGGTAGGGAGTTAGAGAGGAGACATACCATACAGCTAAATATAACTACCATAGCAAGGTGGTAGGTGGTTAGAGAGGAGACATACCATACAGCTAAATATAACTACCATAGCTAAGTGGTTAGAGAGGAGACATACCATACAGCTAAATATAACTACCATAGCTAGGTGGTTAGGGAGGAGACATACCATACAGCTAAATATAACTACCATAGCTAGGTGGTAGGTGGTTAGAGAGGGGACATACCATACAGCTAAATATAACTACCATAGCTAGGTGGTAGGTGGTTAGAGAGGAGACATACCATACAGATAAATATAACTACCATAGCTAGGTGGTAGGTGTTTAGAGAGGAGACATACCATACAGCTAAATATAACTACCATAGCTAGGTGGTAGGGAGTTAGAGAGGAGACATACCATACAGATAAATATAACTACCATAGCTAGGTGGTAGGGAGTTAGAGAGGAGACATACCATACAGCTAAATATAACTACCATAGCTAGGTGGTAGGTGATTAGAGAGGAGACATACCATACAGCTAAATATAACTACCATAGCTAGGTGGTAGGTGGTTAGAGAGGGGACATACCATACAGCTAAATATAACTACCATAGCTAGGTGGTAGGTGGTTAGAGAGGAGACATACCATACAGATAAATATAACTACCATAGCTAGGTGGTAGGTGTTTAGAGAGGAGACATACCATACAGCTAAATATAACTACCATAGCTAGGTGGTAGGGAGTTAGAGAGGAGACATACCATACAGCTAAATATAACTACCATAGCTAGGTGGTAGGGAGTTAGAGAGGAGACATACCATACAGCTAAATATAACTACCATAGCTAGGTGGTAGGGAGTTAGAGAGGAGACATACCATACAGCTAAATATAACTACCATAGCTAGGTGGTAGGTGGTTAGAGAGGAGACATACCATACAGCTAAATATAACTACCATAGCTAGGTGGTAGGTGGTTAGAGAGGAGACATACCATACAGCTAAATATAACTACCATAGCTAGGTGGTTAGAGAGGAGACATGCCATACAGCTAAATATAACTACCATAGCTAGGTGGTAGGTGGTTAGAGAGGAGACATACCATACAGCTAAATATAACTACCATAGCTAGGTGGTAGGGGGTTAGAGAGGGGACATACCATACAGCTAAATATAACTACCATAGCTAGGTGGTAGGTGGTTAGAGAGGGGACATACCATACAGCTAAATATAACTACCATAGCTAGGTGGTAGGTGGTTAGAGAGGAGACATACCATACAGCTAAATATAACTACCATAGCTAGGTGGTAGGTGGTTAGAGAGGAGACATACCATACAGCTAAATATAACTACCATAGCTAGGTGGTAGGTGTTTAGAGAGGAGACATACCATACAGCTAAATATAACTACCATAGCTAGGTGGTAGGGAGTTAGAGAGGAGACATACCATACAGCTAAATATAACTACCATAGCTAGGTGGTAGGGAGTTAGATAGGAGACATACCATACAGCTAAATATAACTACCATAGCTAGGTGGTAGGTGGTTAGAGAGGGGACATACCATACAGCTAAATATAACTACCATAGCTAGGTGGTTAGAGAGGAAACATACCATACAGCTAAATATAACTACCATAGCTAGGTGGTAGGTGGTTAGAGAGGAGACATACCATACAGCTAAATATAACTACCATAGCTAGGTGGTTAGAGAGGAGACATACCATACAGCTAAATATAACTACCATAGCTAGGTGGTAGGTGGTTAGAGAGGAGACATACCATACAGCTAAATATAACTACCATAGCTAGGTGGTAGGGGGTTAGAGAGGGGACATACCATACAGCTAAATATAACTACCATAGCTAGGTGGTAGGTGGTTAGAGAGGAGACATACCATACAGCTAAATATAACTACCATAGCTAGGTGGTAGGGGGTTAGAGAGGAGACATACCATACAGCTAAATATAACTACCATAGCTAGGTGGTAGGTGGTTAGAGAGGAGACATACCATTCAGCTAAATATAACTAGCATAGCTAGGTGGTAGGGAGTTAGAGAGGAGACATACCATACAGCTAAATATAACTACCATAGCAAGGTGGTAGGTGGTTAGAGAGGAGACATACCATACAGCTAAATATAACTACCATAGCTAAGTGGTTAGAGAGGAGACATACCATACAGCTAAATATAACTACCATAGCTAGGTGGTAGGTGGTTAGAGAGGAGACATACCATACAGCTAAATATAACTACCATAGCTAGGTGGTAGGTGGTTAGAGAGGAGACATACCATACAGCTAAATATAACTACCATAGCTAGGTGGTAGGGAGTTAGAGAGGAGACATACCATACAGCTAAATATAACTACCATAGCTAGGTGGTAGGTGGTTAGAGAGGAGACATACCATACAGCTAAATATAACTACCATAGTTAGGTGGTTAGAGAGGAGACATACCATACAGCTAAATATAACTACCATAGCTCGGTGGTAGGCGGTTAGAGAGGAGACATACCATACAGCTAAATATAACTACCATAGCTAGGTGGTAGGGGGTTAGAGAGGAGACATACCATACAGCTAAATATAACTACCATAGCTAGGTGGTTAGAGAGGAGACATACCATACAGCTAAATATAATTACCATAGCTAGGTGGTTAGAGAGGAGACATACCATACAGCTAAATATAACTACCATAGCTAGGTGGTTAGAGAGGAGACATACCATACAGCGAAATATAACTACCATAGCTAGGTGGTTAGAGAGGAGACATACCATACAGCTAAATATAACTACCATAGCTAGGTGGTTAGAGAGGAGACATACCATACAGCTAAATATAACTACCATAGCTAGGTGGTAGGTGGATAGAGAGGGGACATACCATACAGCTAAATATAACTACCATAGCTAGATGCTAGGTGGTTAGAGAGGAGACATACCATACAGCTAAATATAACTACCATAGCTAGGTGGTTAGAGAGGAGACATACCATACAGCTAAATATAACTACCATAGCTAGGTGGTAGGTGGTTAGAGAGGAGACATACCATACAGCTAAATATAACTACCATAGCTAGGTGGTAGGTGGTTAGAGAGGAGACATACCATACAGCTAAATATAACTACCATAGCTAGGTGGTTAGAGAGGAGACATACCATACAGCTAAATATAACTACCATAGCTAGGTGGTAGGTGGTTAGAGAGGGGACATACCATACAGCTAAATATAACTACCATAGCTAGGTGGTAGGTGGTTAGAGAGGGGACATACCATACAGCTAAATATAACTACCATAGCTAGGTGGTAGGTGGTTAGAGAGGGGACATACCATACAGCTAAATATAACTACCATAGCTAGGTGGTAGGTGGTTAGAGAAGAGACATACCATACAGCTAAATATAACTACTATAGATAGGTGGTAGGGAGTTAGAGAGGAGACATACCATACAGCTAAATATAACTACCATAGCTAGGTGGTAGGTGGTTAGAGAGGGGACATACCATACAGCTAAATATAACTACCATAGCTAGGTGGTAGGTGGTTAGAGAAGAGACATACCATACAGCTAAATATAACTACTATAGATAGGTGGTAGGGAGTTAGAGAGGAGACATACCATACAGCTAAATATAACTACCATAGCAAGGTGGTAGGTGGTTAGAGAGGAGACATACCATACAGCTAAATATAACTACCATAGCTAAGTGGTTAGAGAGGAGACATACCATACAGCTAAATATAACTACCATAGCTAGGTGGTAGGTGGTTAGAGAGGAGACATACCATACAGCTAAATATAACTACCATAGCTAGGTGGTAGGTGGTTAGAGAGGAGACATACCATACAGCTAAATATAACTACCATAGCTAGGTGGTAGGTGGTTAGAGAAGAGACATACCATACAGCTAAATATAACTACTATAGATAGGTGGTAGGGAGTTAGAGAGGAGACATACCATACAGCTAAATATAACTACCATAGCTAGGTGGTAGGTGGTTAGAGAGGAGACATACCATACAGCTAAATATAACTACCATAGCTAGGTGGTTAGAGAGGAGACATACCATACAGCTAAATATAACTACCATAGCTAGGTGGTAGGTGGTTAGAGAGGGGACATACCATACAGCTAAATATAACTACCATAGCTAGGTGGTTAGAGAGAAGACATAACATACAGCTAAATATAACTACAATAGCTAGGTGGTAGGTTGTTAGAGAGGAGACATACCATACATCTAAATATAACTACCATAGCTAGGTGGTTAGAGAGGGGACATACCATACAGCTAAATGTAACTACCATAGCTAGGTGGTAGGTTGTTAGAGAGGAGACATACCATACAGCTAAATATAACTACCATAGCTAGGTGGTAGGTTGTTAGAGAGGAGACATACCATACAGCTAAATATAACTACCATAGCTAGGTGGTAGGTTGTTAGAGAGGAGACATATCAGCAGTGGAACTCCCAATATCATACCAGGGGAGCTAGAGACCAGCATGACTGAGTGAATATAATTAGAGCTAAGACACACTGAAGTGCCTTTGGTCTCCTGATAATATCAGAGGTGTTTGGACTGAATAGAGGTGATTCAATGAATTATTCATTGGAGACTTTGTTCTGAAAGAGCATACATGAATTCAGTGTAATTTCAGACTCTCTTTGACGCTGGAAACCCCAAAGGTGACTACTGTTCAACTTCTAATAGGGCATGCTGTTCTGATCTGGCCATGAACGCACGTAGGCACACACACACGCATGCAGGCAGGCAGGGAGGCACGCACGCACACACACACACACACACACACACACACACACACACACACACACACACACACACACACACACACACACACACACACACACACACACACACACACACACACACACACACACACACACACACACACACACACACACACACACACACACACACACACACACACACACACACACACACACACACACACACACACACTTAGTACCCTGTGTCCCCATGGCAGACAGCCATCCAGAACCTATGTACAGGTGTCACCTTACACAACATCAGTGTGCCCTAAACCCGGGACCAAGACCAGAGGGGCTGGTTGGGCAAATATTTGTTTATGCAAAGTTCTGTCTCTTTCTCAATCCCTCTCTTCCTCTTCACTTTTTCTTTCCACACGCAAAACAGAGTTGACCTGCTCACTAAATCGCTCTTTCTATCTCTCCGTCTCCCACCTCTCTCTCCCTCTCCCTCTCCGTCTCCCACCTCTCTCTCCCTCTCCCTCTCCCTCTCCCACCTCTCTCTCCCGCCCTCTCCCTCCTTCACTCTCTCTTCTTCCCTCCCTACCCAGCTAACAATTCTAGGGAGAGAGAAAGAGAAATTTTTTGTAATGTTACCCGTAATGTTCTCCTGATGTTTGAGTGTCCAGTTTTCCGTTAGTCAGGGGAACATTCTATCTACGCTAACACAAAACCTTCTGAGAACCTTTTCAGCATGTTTTGGTGATAGCATTAGGGGAGCATTCCCTTCATATCAGGCAGAATTATCTAGAACATGGTTACACTGTTTTTAGAACACGCAACATTAATGTTCTAGACACGTTTCATGGGAACGCTGCAAGAACAAATTCATGTGTCCAGTTTTCTGAGGGTTAGGAGAATGTTCCTTCAACGTCCCACCAAACGTTCACAGAATATGGTCGCCATGTTCTCAGAATGTAAGATATTAATGTTCTAGATACGTTTCATGGGAACGCTGCAAGAACATTTCTGTGTATCAGTTGTCAGGACGTTGCCTGATGGTCCCAAAGAAACGTTTTCCCAAAATATATATTTTTTTATTACACATCACACCTTGTTACTTTTGCCAAGCCCATCAAGGCCCTGATTGGCTAACCACAGATCCATTCACAGCTCGTTCTGTCTGTTGGCAAGGTTACACACAGACAGTGCTTTTAACATAGTGTTTTCAACTTACATATTTGACACACATGATTACATTGTGCATGTTCATTTATACAGCAATTATTATTCAATATGTTCACACCTTTGATTTGAGCTCACAACCTCGTGGTTCACGACATTTAGATTGTGCTGCTAAACCACCTCTGTGTCAGTTGTCAGTTACTTTGACTATTATCTCATCAGTGATTTGATAGTTATCAGTTAATTTGACTATTATCTCATCAGTGATTTGATAGTTGTCAGTTACTTTGACTATTCTCTCATCAGTGATTTGATAGTTATCAGTTCATTTGACTATTCTCTCATCAGTGATTTGATAGTTACCAGTTCATTTTACTATTCTCTCATCAGTGATTTGATAGTTATCAGTTCATTTGACTATTCTCTCATCAGTGATTTGATAGTTGTCTAATGATGGTGGAACATATTAAAATGTTTGAATGAAAACTGGACACAGGACTGTTCTTGCATGTGCTTATTGAGCCAGTATAGTTAGGCCCTGTCCAGAAGAAACACTAAACACTTCTTCCTAGGCACTTGTTTAGATCTGAGACAACTTGATAGGTGTAAGCAATAGGGTGAATGCACTTTGAAGTAAATCTCAGCTCTGTTAAAAGTACACTCAAGACAAACTACTATTGATCCTAGTGATTCAGGAGGATCATTAAACCAGGTTGATACGTCCCACCAACATTACACAACTATACTGAAAGTCCTTCAATAGCTGAAATAAGTCAACCAAATCACTGATTAAAGAACAGTCAGGTTTCCTGAAAGATGGGGGTGTAGCAGGAAGATCTGAGTACTGAGAACCTAAAGGTTGTCAGTTCAAATCCAAGTTGAGGACATGTTGAATAATAACTACTCTATAAATCAACAGGCATAATTTAATCACGTATGTCAAAGTGTGTCAAATATGTAAGTTGAAAACATTCTATGTGGGAGCATCCTTAACTTTGCCAACAGACAAAGAACTATGAACGGATCAGTGGTTCACCAATCAGGGCCTTGATTGGCTCTGCAATAGTAATACATGTTTTGGGGGACACATGTTCTTCCAACTCTCCCAGGAAACACGTCTAAAACATTCACATCTTAAGTTCTGAGAACATACTAACCACTTTCTGGCTCAATTGGATTTGACATTAAGGGAACGGTCTCTTGGAGACATTCCTTGCACATCACAGGAACATTCCTATGAGGAATCGGTCTGTGTGTCTGTTATGGTGATAGAATCCTTCTGTGTGTGTGTTATGGTGATAGAATCCTTCTGTGTGTCTGTTATGGTGATAGAATCCTTCTGTGTGTCTGTTATGGTGATAGAATCCTTCTGTGTGTGTGTTATGGTGATAGAATCCTTCTGTGTGTCTGTTATGGTGATAGAATCCTTCTGTGTGTGTGTTATGGTGATAGAATCCTTCTGTGTGTCTGTTATGGTGATAGAATCCTTCTGTGTGTCTGTTATGGTGATAGAATCCTTCTGTGTGTCTGTTATGGTGATAGAATCCTTCTGTGTGTCTGTTATGGTGATAGAATCCTTCTGTGTGTCTGTTATGGTGATAGAATCCTTCTGTGTGTCTGTTATGGTGATAGAATCCTTCTGTGTGTCTGTTATGGTGATAGAATCCTTCTGTGTGTCTGTTATGGTGATAGAATCCTTCTGTGTGTCTGTTATGGTGATAGAATCCTTCTGTGTGTCTGTTATGGTGATAGAATCCTTCTGTGTGTCTGTTATGGTGATAGAATCCTTCTGTGTGTCTGTTATGGTGATAGAATCCTTCTGTGTGTCTGTTATGGTGATAGAATCCTTCTGTGTGTCTGTTATGGTGATAGAATCCTTCTGTGTGTCTGTTATGGTGATAGAATCCTTCTGTGTGTCTGTTATGGTGATAGAATCCTTCTGTGTGTGTGTTATGGTGATATAATCCTTCTGTGTGTCTGTTATGGTGATAGAATCCTTCTGTGTGTGTGTTATGGTGATAGAATCCTTCTGTGTGTGTGTTATGGTGATAGACATGTAAACTTGGCTCCAGATGGAACGGTCTTGTAAAGACAAGGGCCTCTGCTAAACTGATAGAACGTCATTTGCAAGTAATACTGACAAATAATACAGTGACATAATTCCAGTAAATGTAATTGAACTCAACTCTATTTTTTGTTTTAGGATGAATAAAATGTAGGATGGATTTAGGTGAATAATATAGATGATACTGACTGAAAAGTGTCGGACCAGCTGCACCACAGGCTCTGGTCCAGGGCCTCCATGTCCTGAGTGAACTTGGTCACACAGAAGTCAGAGATGGCCCTCCCGTAGGCACCGCTGCAGCTGCTAAGTGGTGGAATGGCCCTCCCGTAGGCACCGCTGCAGCTGCTAAGTGGTGGAATGGCCCTCCCGTAGGCACCGCTGCAGCTGCTAAGTGGTGGAATGGCCCTCCCGTAGGCACCGCTGCAGCTGCTAAGTGGTGGAATGGCCCTCCCGTAGGCACCGCTGCAGCTGCTAAGTGGTGGAATGGCCCTCCCGTAGGCACCGCTGCAGCTGCTAAGTGGTGGAATGGCCCTCCCGTAGGCACCGCTGCAGCTGCTAAGTGGTGGAATGGCCCTCCCGTAGGCACCGCTGCAGCTGCTAAGTGGTGGAATGGCCCTCCCGTAGGCACCGCTGCAGCTGCTAAGTGGTGGAATGGCCCTCCCGTAGGCACCGCTGCAGCTGCTAAGTGGTGGAATGGCCCTCCCGTAGGCACCGCTGCAGCTGCTAAGTGGTGGAATGGCCCTCCCGTAGGCACCGCTGCAGCTGCTAAGTGGTGGAATGGCCCTCCCTAAGGCACCGCTGCAGCTGCTAAGTGGTGGAATGGCCCTCCCGTAGGCACCGCTGCAGCTGCTAAGTGGTGGAATGGCCCTCCCGTAGGCACCGCTGCAGCTGCTAAGTGGTGGAATGGCCCTCCCGTAGGCACCGCTGCAGCTGCTAAGTGGTGGAATGGCCCTCCCGTAGGCACCGCTGCAGCTGCTAAGTGGTGGAATGG
Source organism: Salvelinus alpinus (assembly GCF_045679555.1). Lineage (NCBI taxonomy): Eukaryota > Metazoa > Chordata > Actinopteri > Salmoniformes > Salmonidae > Salvelinus > Salvelinus alpinus. The sequence continues at coordinate 65,806,647 of NC_092095.1, read as the reverse complement.
CCCTCCCGTAGGCACCGCTGCAGCTGCTAAGTGGTGGAATGGCCCTCCCGTAGGCACCGCTGGAGCTGCTAAGTGGTGGAATGGCCCTCCCGTAGGCACCGCTGGAGCTGCTAAGTGGTGGAATGGCCCTCCCTAAGGCACCGCTGCAGCTGCTAAGTGGTGGAATGGCCCTCCCGTAGGCACCGCTGGAGCTGCTAAGTGGTGGAATGGCCCTCCCGTAGGCACCGCTGGAGCTGCTAAGTGGTGGAATGGCCCTCCCGTAGGCACCGCTGCAGCTGCTAAGTGGTGGAATGGCCCTCCCGTAGGCACCGCTGGAGCTGCTAAGTGGTGGAATGGCCCTCCCGTAGGCACCGCTGCAGCTGCTAAGTGGTGGAATGGCCCTCCCGTAGGCACCGCTGGAGCTGCTAAGTGGTGGAATGGCCCTCCCGTAGGCACCGCTGCAGCTGCTAAGTGGTGGAATGGCCCTCCCGTAGGCACCGCTGGAGCTGCTAAGTGGTGGAATGGCCCTCCCGTAGGCACCGCTGGAGCTGCTAAGTGGTGGAATGGCCCTCCCGTAGGCACCGCTGCAGCTGCTAAGTGGTGGAATGGCCCTCCCGTAGGCACCGCTGGAGCTGCTAAGTGGTGGAATGGCCCTCCCGTAGGCACCGCTGCAGCTGCTAAGTGGTGGAATGGCCCTCCCGTAGGCACCGCTGCAGCTGCTAAGTGGTGGAATGGCCCTCCCGTAGGCACCGCTGCAGCTGCTAAGTGGTGGAATGGCCCTCCCGTAGGCACCGCTGGAGCTGCTAAGTGGTGGAATGGCCCTCCCGTAGGCACCGCTGCAGCTGCTAAGTGGTGGAATGGCCCTCCCGTAGGCACCGCTGGAGCTGCTAAGTGGTGGAATGGCCCTCCCGTAGGCACCGCTGGAGCTGCTAAGTGGTGGAATGGCCCTCCCGTAGGCACCGCTGGAGCTGCTAAGTGGTGGAATGGCCCTCCCGTAGGCACCGCTGCAGCTGCTAAGTGGTGGAATGGCCCTCCCGTAGGCACCGCTGCAGCTGCTAAGTGGTGGAATGGCCCTCCCGTAGGCACCGCTGCAGCTGCTAAGTGGTGGAATGGCCCTCCCGTAGGCACCGCTGCAGCTGCTAAGTGGTGGAATGGCCCTCCCGTAGGCACCGCTGCAGCTGCTAAGTGGTGGAATGGCCCTCCCGTAGGCACCGCTGCAGCTGCTAAGTGGTGGAATGGACCTCCCGTAGGCACCGCTGCAGCTGCTAAGTGGTGGAATGGCCCTCCCGTAGGCACCTTTGCAGCTGCTAAGTGGTGGAATGGCCCTCCCGTAGGCACCGCTGCAGCTGCTAAGTGGTGGAATGGCCCTCCCGTAGGCACCGCTGCAGCTGCTAAGTGGTGGAATGGCCCTCCCGTAGGCACCGCTGCAGCTGCTAAGTGGTGGAATGGCCCTCCCGTAGGCACCGCTGCAGCTGCTAAGTGGTGGAATGGCCCTCCCGTAGGCACCGCTGCAGCTGCTAAGTGGTGGAATGGCCCTCCCGTAGGCACCGCTGGAGCTGCTAAGTGGTGGAATGGCCCTCCCGTAGGCACCGCTGCAGCTGCTAAGTGGTGGAATGGCCCTCCCGTAGGCACCGCTGCAGCTGCTAAGTGGTGGAATGGCCCTCCCGTAGGCACCGCTGCAGCTGCTAAGTGGTGGAATGGCCCTCCCGTAGGCACCGCTGCAGCTGCTAAGTGGTGGAATGGCCCTCCCGTAGGCACCGCTGCAGCTGCTAAGTGGTGGAATGGCCCTCCCGTAGGCACCGCTGCAGCTGCTAAGTGGTGGAATGGCCCTCCCGTAGGCACCGCTGCAGCTGCTAAGTGGTGGAATGGCCCTCCCGTAGGCACCGCTGCAGCTGCTAAGTGGTGGAATGGCCCTCCCGTAGGCACCGCTGCAGCTGCTAAGTGGTGGAATGGCCCTCCCGTAGGCACCGCTGCAGCTGCTAAGTGGTGGAATGGCCCTCCCGTAGGCACCGCTGCAGCTGCTAAGTGGTGGAATGGCCCTCCCGTAGGCACCGCTGCAGCTGCTAAGTGGTGGAATGGCCCTCCCGTAGGCACCGCTGCAGCTGCTAAGTGGTGGAATGGCCCTCCCGTAGGCACCGCTGCAGCTGCTCACTGGGGGAAAGCCACGGGCTGCTTCAGAGGGAAGGAACATGTCATCAGATTGTATTGTAGTTGTTGGAAGCGATCAGGGAGGCAGCAAGTTTATGAAACAGGGGCTAAATGTATCAAGCGTCTAAAAGCAGGAGTGATGATTTAGGATCAGTTTTGCCTTTAAGATCATAAACAATAAGATTATATGGACAGGGGGCACCAGATCCTAGATCAGCAGTCTCACTCTGAGACGCGTGATGCATACAGCCGAAGATCTTGATTCAAATACCCTTCGTTAATAAGCGTTTGATTGAGCCTGCCTGGAGTACCGGATAGGCCAGGTTTGCACTTTTGGGACCATTCCGTTGCACTAGGCAAGCTCAATCTAATGCAGTTTAAAGTATTTTAAAGACAACAAGTACTATTTGAACCCATGTCTCGGATGAAACATCCTGACGTGACCAGGACGGACCAGCAGAATAGACTGTCCCAGTCTGTCATCAACACATGCAGCAGAAAAGACTGTCCCAGTCTGTCATCAACACATGCAGCAGAATAGACTGTCCCAGTCTGTCATCAACACATGCAGCAGAATAGACTGTCCCAGTCTGTCATCAACACATGCAGCAGAATAGACTGTCCCAGTCTGTCATCAACACATGCACCAGAATAAACTGTCCCAGTCTGTCATCAACACATGCAGCAGAATAGACTGTCCCAGTCTGTCATCAACACATGCCTCCAGATGTCCACCATTGTCCCTGTACTCAAGCAAACAAAGGTAACCTGCCTAAATGACTATCGCTCTGCCTATAGCACTCAGTTCTTTCATCATGAAGTGTTTGGAGAGGCTGGTCAAGGACCACATCAGCTCCACCTTACCTGAAACCCTGGACCCATTAGGATGTGCATACCGACCTAACAGATCCACGGATGACGCAATCGCCAGTGTTCTGAACACGCCCCTATCCCACTTGGACGTGCTGTGAGAATGCTGTTCATCGACTACAGTTCACCACCTATTGACATTGATGGGGCTGCAGTGGAGAGGGTCAAACGTTCCACTCTGCCAGGACTCCAACCTCCACCCTGTAGAAGGTCTCGTCGCTGTCTGTAAATGAGCGCTAAGCCACTCAATGTCCACTTACAAGGTCATCTACGCACTAACACAAGGTTAGGCAGTCCAAGGTGGAGGATTGTCCAAGGTGGATACATGTCCAGCTGGTGAGTTGGTGTGGAGCCCCAGGGGTCTACAGAGGTGTTCTCATCCGGAACTCTGGAATGCACCAAACGGTTCAGATAGGGGTGGCGGGTCTGTAACCCTACCAGGTCCAGCTGGTGAGTTGGTGTGGAGCCCCAGGGGTCTACAGAGGTGTTCTCAACCAGAACTCTGGAATGCACCAAACGGTTCAGATAGGGGTGCCGGGTCTGTAACCCTACCAGCTATGGCCTGTGATTGGGTACCCTGACAACCTGGTCCCTAACACAGTGTGAAGTGCCCTCTGCCTGGAGGAAAAGGCCAGGCTAAGGTCGGGGGTCAGTACTTGGTAGCCTACCTCAGCTGTAAGAAGTCCCAAATGTTGTCTCTTCAGTACCAGAGCCACGGAGAGGGTTCGAATGGTTGATGTCTGAGAGTTTAATGATTACAGTTAGATGTTTTTGTACAGACAGCACAAAGCACTTTATGGGAAACTCAGTGTCCCAGATCTGTTCTTGCTCTTTCCTTCTCCATTGCTGTCCTTGTCAAGTCAAACATGTTCGGCATGGCAATGAGCACCAAGTTGGCATGATAGCACAACCAGACTGACGCTCAGGCGATTGTATGGGTTCTCCTGACTTCCTCTAGCTAATAGTTCACACTTCTTTTGACACTGAGAATGAGACCAGCTCCCACACACGGCAAAATGGCCAGGGGACAGAACAGTGGAACAGCAAAGTGCCCAAAGGCAGTTAAATGACCATTGAACAGTAGCAAAAAACAGACTGTGCCTTTAAAATCACACGGTTCACCAAGCAATAACCTTTGATTTGAGTACTCCGACTAATGTAACTCGAGAGCCATCTATAATTAGGCTACTATTAGTAATGATATCCTCCTGTGGGTGAATTGGGGACAACCCACTAGGCACAGATGTCAATTATCAAATCACATTTTATATGTCACATGCGCTGAAAACAACAGGTGTAGTAGACCTTACAGTGAAAAGCCCTTAACCAACAACGCAGTTTTAAGAAAAATAAGTGTAAAGAAAGTATTTACTAAAATAAACTGCAGTAAAAAATATAAAATAAAAAATAAATAAAAAAAGAGAAGAAAATAGAAAAATAACAAGTAATTAAAGAGCAGTAAAATAATAGTAGTGAGGCTATATACTTGGGTACCAGTACAGAGTCAATGTGCGGGGCACCGGTTAGTCGAGGTAATTGAGGTCATATGTACATGTAGGTAGAACATGGGGGTCAATGCAAATAGTCCGGGTAGCCATTTGATTGGCTGTTCAGGAGTCTTATCCGGCAGAAGCTGTTAAGAAGCCTTTTTGACCTAGACTTGGCGCTCCGGTACCGTTGCCGTGCGGTAGCAGAGAGAACAATCTAGGGTGCAATTTAACGTCTATTCCACCTTGGTTCAACGTAATTTCATTGAAATGAATTGAAATGACGTTGATTCAACCAGTGTGTGCCCAGTGGGAAGCGGAATAAATAAGCTTTGTGTGAAATGTATAGAGAGACCAGTTCATAGAACGCTTTGTGTTAAATGTATAGAGAGACCAGTTCATAGAAAGCTTTGCATTGTCTTTGACAGCATCGTCATTCATTTGATGCTGCTGATTCATTCAGGTTGGCCCAGATATCCTTCACCTTGGTCAGCTGTTTTGTCCAGTATTGTGCGAACATGTTTTCATATTCATCATGATCACCTGTACACTCCCAATGAGAAAATAATTCGAAAGAAGAAAGCTGATGACCAAAGCTTAGAGACCAGATGCTCTATGTGAATACTGTACAACATCATAATACTGGACACTTCACTTTTATAACGTCAATAATCGATGAAGTTGAAAATTGTTTAATGTCAAAATATGACATTTTCATTCTTAGCTTCATTCTACAGCACACATTTAAAATGTTATTTATGTTTCGCGTAATGGTCAAACGTTTGGATTACGCAATAAGCTTTATAGGCTACATCAAACGAAAAAGGTCAATGTAAGTAATTTGTAGACGCCTTGGTACGGTTCGGCTATCTGGTAAGAATAGAACGTGCGCCAGGTAAGGCATATTGCATAAAATTACAAAACTAAAAAACAACCAGCAAACAAAAGCAAAACAACAAATAGCATTAGCTATTAGATATAATTGATCAAATCACACGTACCTGCCACACATAAAACAAGGGTTAGTTTTGTCAGCGATGTACAGTCTAGTGCCATAGCTTCTTATTATGGATTGCACCGAAGAGACGCGGCAGTAACCTAACTTCTCACTCGTGGTCTCTTCTTCAGTGTATTGATGCGCTAATTCTTACGACTCCTTGTCCTTTGCAATAACTGATTCATCAAATGAATATGCATGCTCCAACTGAAGCCATTGTTCACGCCAGTTGTCTATTTTAACTGGGGACAGGAGCGACACCCAAGTCGTGGAGCCATCCATAAATCAGTGGTAAATCGTTGGTTAACTTCCATACATAGCCGCGGAAAGTAGGGGTGTTGAGGGTGCAGCACCCCCTGAAAAATCTGAAGAAAAAGTATTCATAAAAATTTGCACAACACCAGCGAACCCCCCCCCCCCCCCCCCCCCAAAACTACTTCCTGCGGCTATGCTTCTGTATATAATACATTTTATTTGTTCATAGTTTTTAAACAAGAAATGTCTGGTTCAAGTTATTCTGTTGCTGTTGAGGTGGACAGTCTACCACTGTACTGTAAGTAGCCTATAGTGCCCAAAATATCACAGACACCGCGCAGGACTGTTGAGGTAGCACAACGGACATCGTAGGCTACCACAGCCAGGTTTGGCTGTATGATTTAGATTTTGTATTGTCCTAGTGCCAAGTTCTGAGATTTACAATTATATATATTTTTTTACCATTTTTGACATGTAATTGCCTTGTATACACTGTCCTGTGCTCTCTCCCACAGGTGGTGCAACCTCCCTAATTTATCCATCGGTTGGTTTATTCCATTATGCGTATTAAAGCTTAATTCCATTGTTAATTTCATAAAGTGGGCAGTGGGCACACTATCAATCATTCTCATGTAATGCATTAGAGTCTGGCTTTGTTTATAGTATACAGTGTCTGCTGCAGCTCTGATATTGGCCTTGAGAAACTCCTGTTTATTATAAGTCCTGCTGGAGATCAATATGATTGAGGGTTTGTGATGGAGGACTGGCCAACCCTCGGGGCCTGGTTCCTCTCTAGGTTTCTTCCTAGGTTCCTGGCTTTTCTAGGGAGTTTTTCCTAGCCACAGTGCTTCTACATCTGCATTGCTTGCTGTTTGGGGTTTTAGGTTGGGATTCTGTATAAGCACTTGGTGACATCTGCTGATGTAAAGGGCGTTATAAATACATTACATTTGATTTGATATGTGAATGGATCGTGTGTTTCTCCAATAAAAGTAGAGGTATCTTATTTAGATCCCCTAGATGGCAGCAGATAATAGCCAATGACCAGTATGAGGGGCTCCTGTCATATAAGTTAGACCTGTTGGTGTATAGTGGGTCTCTCTTAGGAAAACAAGTGCTTTCTAGAACCTAAAAGGGTTATTTGGCTGTCCCCTAGGGGAACCCTTTAAATAACCCTTTTGGGTTCCAGGTAGAACACATTCCACAAAGGGCTCTAAATTGAACCCAAAAGGGTTCTACCTGAAACCAAAAAGGGTTCTCCTATGGGGACTGCTAAATAACCCTTTTGGATCCTTTTTTTCTAAGAGTGTAGTGGGTTAGAAGACATACATATTTACCATCACTAGGGCATCAACTACCATACATATAAATATATGCAAATTATCTACTTTAGCAGATTAGCCTAATTTGTATCATAATTATATATCTTTTTTTTTTATAACCACAGACCTACCTTTAATAAGATGTTGACCTACATGCTTTCCCCCTGTAAGACACAGGAGTAGACCTACATCTTACTGGTTATAAGCATAACCAGTTATTCAATTCACTGTGTGGACTACAGGGGATGCTACTGTATTACAGTTGGACCCATGTTGAAATGCATAGTAAGCCTATATAGTTTGGCCCTCTTGTGGTTATTGGCAATATGCTGTTAGAATCCCACAGAGACGGTAACTGTAAAAGTATCATAGTCCATATAATATCTATATGCCACATAGCACTTTGACAGACACAGAGAGACCCAGAGGCATATACATCATTAATTCATTAGAGTGTTTTGGTCATTTATCTCACAGCAATGTGTTGACTTTGAGAAAAGATTGTATTCTGATTGACATCGATATAAAAAAATTACGAGGCCTAATTGTTTTCACAAAATGATATGAATCGTTTTGCTCTAGACGGCCTATCTGGGTTCTGTGGTTAACCTACTTTGGTTTGGGCACGTCATGCTCTCAATGGATGCAGTACGCACAACTCTTCTCCTCTATGTAAGGTTACGTGTACTGTAGGCTAAAGGCCTATTCAAATACGTCCAGTCAATGTCAACACCTATTCTGTCAACAAATACCATTTCTGAAGAGAAAGTAAAATAGAAACGCACAATACTTTTCGCATACAAACAGTTATTCCGATGCAATTGTTGGCTATGCGTATTTTACGCACAGTTAGGGAAGCGTATAGGCCAGGGTCTGAGACAGGTGTACACTGTGCATCAAGAGAGCAACTGCATATCAATCCTAATGAGCCAATGAGAGAAGGCGATAAGTGATATGGGCGTGTTTATTAAGCTCAGAGCCTTTCCCTCGACCAATCAGTGGACTGTAGGAGGTGTTAGCCGCACTGAAGGGGTGTGTCAAAACCCCCCAGCCGTCTGCTGGATCGTAGTGTGAGGAGTAATGGCATGGAGTAACAGTGGTCAAAACATTGGTCACTATAAGAACTACAAACGAACCTCCTGTTTTCGTCGCGTTTAACTTGTGCATTGAACTATTTGGTCAAACGGAGGACGCCATGACGCGCGCGTGGGGACCCAGTTTCTGAAACTGTCAAGAGCCGATATTTCCTTTTAAATAACCGGATACCTTATTGGACATGTGAGTTACCGGAGTTATCGTCAGCAACCGTGCAAAATGAAGTTTCCCCTGTGTCTTCGATGTCTCCTCATCTCCTTCGTGGTGTTCAGGCCGAGCACAGCACAGTCAGGTGAGTGAGAGCAACAGACAGCGCGCTCATGCGCAAGGTCTTCGGCTATGGTATTTGCCGTTGTAAACTGCCCGTAATAATTGATCTAAAATACAAATAACTGATCACGCTGCTACTGATATGACATGTTGTTGTGAAGTAGAACGGTGTGTAAATTGACACACTTCAAGCTGGCATGTTGTAATAGTCCATGACATTACTGCAGTCGTCTTCGTAAACAAATCTGAAGTTCACAAACACGCATGTCATTCCGCAAAGTGCATCACCGGATGTCAATAAAGCCCACTCACTCAAGATTGTCACTATTAATGAATCCTATCCGATGGCATCCTTTCCCTTGGGGAATAGTCTTGAATTAATATTGTCATTCAACTCGAATAGGCTGCCCCACACACAGAGAGTCATGGATTTGATAAAAAATTCGTAGTTTCTAACGATAAGCTCCAGGCATTGCTTATTTATTGCTTATCAGGTGCGTCGTATCTGGATGAAACGACTTTTCCCCTTATTTGAGACGGTTGGGCTAGTCATTTTAATTATATAGCCTGAAGTGTTAGAGGCAATTATTCGTTTGCTGGTTGTTATTGCCATTATTATGTCGTTACACAGTGATTACACAGGCTACTTGTAATTATTAATATTGTGTAGTCTATATTGATTATATAGCTGTGCTTTAGCCTATACATTTGGTTTGCAAACAAACTTGACTGCGTCAACAGTTGTCGTTTAAGTGTCCTGCAGACTATTGTCTCATCAGATCATAATGTACCCGAGGCTATTTATTTCAGCAAATCACCTACATGAATAGTAGATTTTGGTCTTATGCTTTCGGCTGAATATCGTTGAGGGGTTCCTTTCCTCTATATTAACAGCAACATACATTTTATAACGTTACACTATTAAACATATGTAGCAAATCAAATCGAATAATTCCCCCTTGATTTTCACCTCCCCCCTGTGGTTTCCCTGCCAGCTGAGAATAATTGAAGCGACAGGTGAAACAGTCTCGCAGCCGCCACTTGTTTGGTCAAATGCGCATGGAGAGAGACATTCACATCGGCAGGCACTCGCTGAGGCAAGCAAATAGCTCACGCTCCCTCTCCCTCCCTCCCAGCGCGCCGTCCAGAGCGGGTCCCACGCTCGTCCCTCGGTGTTCTCATACCGTAACCTACGAGCCTGTTTGTACATTATGCATTTTGTCCTGCTACTGAAATGGAGCCCGTTTATGAATCGGGTTTGTTGTCGTCTCATTTATGTGTGGGGGTTGGCTGTGTCAGCGATCCAAATGAATGTCAAATCCATGGCTAAAATCATTGTTTTCAGAGAATGTGACTTAGCGGGCTACCGTCCATTTTCATTGTCATATCCATTCAACCGTTGATAAAGAGGGGGCCATTTTAATGACCAAATGATGGTGGCTTTTGAACTTTTCTACTGTACCTTCTACTTTTCATGTTGATTAATTGAACTCCCGCGTCTCACCTCAACCCCTCCTCTCATTTTTATGGGCTTTTATAAGTTCATTTTAGAAGTGCAAAATATGAGGACCTGAACCATCAGCACCACCGTGGGAAGTCAGGTGCTGCAGCATCCCCTGAAAAATGACAATAATAACAAAAATTAAAAAAATCTTTTTTTAAATGTTATTTTTCACAAAAGTAGTTCACTGGGCCTTTACTAGTCCTTTAATAGAGGAATAAAATTCAGACGTTTCATTCCCTTATAGAACAGTACATCAGTGTTGTATTCAAACACCATATCCTGCGTTTATCTCAGACCCATTTGTAGGATCCTATCTGGCTTGTCTGAATGCTGCTGTTACATATCTTAGCAGATTTGCCACAACTGAAGATCACCCTGGGAAATCAACATTATTCTATTCTCTACAATTCTATTCTGTTCTATTCTATATTAGTCTAGTCTATACTATTCTATTCTATTCTGTACTATTCTATACAATTCTAATTCTGTTCTATGCCATTCTATTCTATACTACTCTAGTCTATACTATTCTATTATATTCTGTACTATTCTATACAATTCTAATTCTGTTCTATGCCATTCTATTCTATACTACTCTAGTCTATTCAATTATATTCTATTATATACTATTCTATTCTGTTCTACACTATACTATTCGATACTATATTATTCTATTCTATTCTATAATATTCTATTCTATACTATTCTATAATATTCTATTCTGTTCTATACTATTCTATACTATGCTATTCTATACTATTTTATACCATTCTATTCTATACCATTCTATTCTATAATATTCTATACTATTCTATTCTATACAATTCTATTTTATACTATTCTATTTTATACTATTCTATTTTATACTATTCTATACTATTCTATTTTAAACTATTCTATACCATTCTATTCTATACTATTCTATTTTACACTATTTGATATTATTCTATTTTATACTATTATATTCTATACTATTTTATTCTATATTCTATACTATTCTGTTCTATTTTATACCATTCTATTCTATACTATTATTTACTATTCTATTCTATAACATTCTATTATATACTATTATATTCTAGACTATTCTATTCTGTACTATTCTATACCATTCTAATTTATTATATACCATTCCATTCTAGACTATTCCATATTATTCTATTCTATACTATTATTTACTATTCTATTCTATAACATTCTATTATATACTATTATATTCTAGACTATTTTATTTATTATATACCATTCCATTCTAGACTATTCTATATTATTATATTCTATACCGTTCTATTATATTCTATTCTGTTCTATTCTATGCTATTCTATTCTAGACTATTCTATACTATTATATTCAATACTAGTCTATTCTATACTATTCTATACCATTCTATTATACTCTATTCTATTCTATACCATTCTATTCTAGACTATTCTATATTATTATTTTCTATACCATTCCATTCTAGATTATTCTATATTATTCTATTCTATACCATTCTATTATATTCTATTCTATACTATTCTATTCTAGACTATTCTGTACTATTATATTCAATACTATTCTATTCTATACCATTGTATTATATACTTATCTATTGTATACCATTCGATTCTAGACTATTATATACTATTTTATTGTATTCCATTCTAGACTATTCTATATTATTCTATACCATTATATTATATTCTATTCATTCTATTCTATTTTTTTCTATTCTATACTATTCTATTCTATACTATTCTATTCTATTCTATTCTATTCTATACTATTATATTCAATACTATTCTATTCTATACTATACCATTCTATTATATACTATTGTATTCTATACCCTTCTATTCTATACTACTCTATTCTAGACTAGTCTATACTATTCTATTTTAGGACTTGACTTAGGTGCTAATGTAGTGTATAAGGCAGTAGCAACATTGTGGAGGTGCACATTGGTGTCACCATGTTTGACATCATAACGTTGGTCTCTCGGTGTTGAGGTGAGGAGACGACCTGCTGGTCCTGATTTGGTGGATGTGCAATATATCTGTCTGAAGGCAATATCACTGATATACACGTGTCATGAGGACTGGGACGCTCCCCAGCACACCCTGCTGTGTCTTGGTTCTCTGACTGAGGTAGAGGTGGTGCATGAGGACTGGGACGCTCCCCAGCACACCCTGCTGTGTCTTGGTTCTCTGTCTGAGGTAGAGGTGGTGCATGAGGACTGGGACGCTCCCCAGCACACCCTGCTGTGTCTTGGTTCTCTGACTGAGGTAGAGGTGGTGCATGAGGACTGGGACGCTCCCCAGCACACCCTGCTGTGTCTTGGATCTCTGACTGAGGTAGAGGTGGTGCATGAGGACTGGGACACTCCCCAGCACACCCTGCTGTGTCTTGGTTCTCTGACTGAGGTAGAGGTGGTGCATGAGGACTGGGACACTCCCCAGCACACCCTGCTGTGTCTTGGTTCTCTGACTGAGGTAGAGGTGGTGCATGAGGACTGGGACACTCCCCAGCACACCCTGCTGTGTCTTGGTTCTCTGACTGAGGTAGAGGTGGTGCATGAGGACTGGGACACTCCCCAGCACACCCTGCTGTGTCTTGGTTCTCTGGACTGAGGTAGAGGTGGTGCTGGTGGTGCACAGATAGGTCTATACACTGACCAACTCAAAGTCTGCATCCCAAACGGCATCCTATTCACTACGCAGTGCACTACTTCTGAGCACAGCCCTATGGGACCTAGGGACCCTGGTCAGAAGTAGTGCACTATATAGGGAACAGGGTGCCATTTGGGACGTGGACATAATCTGAAATATAAGTTTGGCCACAGTAGAGGGACTATATTAGACGTAACACACATTAATAGGAAATGGGGAGGACCCTAGAAGGAGAGGAGAGGGGGATGGGGGGATTGAGTGGTGAGAAAAGCAGCCTCCAGACAGATGGACGGGGTTATTTGGCATGTCGTCTTCCAGCCAAGAGCCATGTTTGTAATGCAAATTTCCCCTAAGAATATTAGCTATGTCTCCCGCTTGTGTGCGTGTGTGCGTGCGAGCGTGCGTGGTTGTGTGTGTGCGTGTGTGCGTGCGTGTGAGCATGCATAAATGTGTGTGTGTGACGTGCCCACGCACCTCCCCATGTACATATGCGTCTGCATGCCCCTCCACACGTGCCCCCATCTGCATGCCTGTGCATGCTCATCTGCCTGCATGTGCACATGTCCCCATACGTGTGCGTGTATCTATGTGTATGTATATGCATGAGTGTGTGAGTATGCGTGCGTACCTGTAAATGCCTGTGTGTGTGGATGCGGTCTTGACTCCGAGCATTTTCCCAGACATAGCTCTGTATCGTTTCTATGACGGGCCACATGTTTAGTCTGTCATGTCGTGGCAGATCTGTCTGTGTCTATCTGTCTGCATGTCTGTGTGTCTATGAGCGTCTGGCTGTCTGCCTCAAGGGCTATGTTTGTCGGTACTGTCTGCCTGTGTCTGTCTGTCTGCCTGTCTGTGTGTCTGCGAGAGTCTGTCTGTCTGTCTGTCTGTCTGTCTGTCTGTCTGTCTGTCTGTCTGTCTGTCTGTCTGTCTGTCTGTCTGTCTGTCTGTCTACCTCTGTCTGTCTGTCTGTCTGTCTGTGTCTATCTGACTGTGTCTATCTGTCTGTCTGTGCCTATCTGTCTCTCTCTGTCTAGGCAGATGGCACTATGTCCTAATCAGACTGCTGTCAGTTGGTGTGACATTTTGGGGGGTTCTCATGGCAATTGTCTGGAGGAGGACCAAGTGAATACCAATATCAAATTACTCATTGGTGGGAGAGGGGGGTTCTTCTCCAAAGCTGAGGTTTGAGGAAATGAGAATTTATTGCAGGGTAATTATACTCTTTAGAAATAACTCTACTGGAGAGCTTGGGACATGGATCTAGTTCTTCTGACACAATGAGTTGATATCAGATGGCCCGGTGCCAAACATTTATGCTTTACCACAAAGACCTTTGTCTGTTCTGTTGTTATGCTGTCATCATCATGATTAGTGTTAATTATCCTTCTGGAAATAAGTGTGATCCTGTGTGTTTACATTATTAGATAGAGAGACACGTATTGTTTGTGTGTGTGTCAGAGAGAGATGCAGAGAGGGAGAGGGAGAGGGAGAGAGGAGAGAGAAAGATAGAGTGTGTGTGAGAGTGAGAGTGAGAGTGAGAGAGTGATTGAGATGAGTTCAATCAGGGTGACATTGGGGCGGTGAGTGGTGGCTCGTTCATTGGCCTTTTAATCAAAACCAGCGATGGCTGCCCAATACAGCCCACTATAAGCAGAGCCTTATAATAAACGAGTTTATGATGCTTCACATGACAAAGCACACTGTCAAGGGAAGAGAGAGACACAGTCCTCTAGTCTTCTCAAAATCAGGGTCATATTCACTAGGCACCAAACAGAAGAAAACACACTGGAACATGGAGGGACTACCTGAACTTGTCCAACAAGAAGCGCTCATTTCCATTTTCGGTTGCAAAACATTTCCAAACGTGCCCTGAATGAACACGGCGCCGTACTGTGCTTTGTATTACGGCAGCACATGCTTAGATTTCTCAAGCCTTGAATGTGATATAATGGCAGACGGTTGTTGGTTTGACATTTGTTTGCCTGGCTCCACTACAGAGAGGCTTCTGTCTCATGAGTTCGTGAACCACCCAAAATATTTACATGAGCTAGAACAACTGCACAGCATGTGAGAGGAAAACATCCAAGATTGTGTCTTTCAGAGGGAGGAAACAGTAGTTTCAACAGCCTGAGTAGGAATCATCCCCTTCAACCAGCCTTCTCTCTCTCTCTCTCTCTCTCTCTCTCTCTCTCTCTCTCTCTCTCTCTCTCTCTCTCTCTCTCTCTCTCTCTCTCTCTCTCTCTCTCTCTCTCTCTCTCTCTCTCTCTCTCTCTCTCTCTCTCTCTCTCTCTCTGGCAGGACAGGAGAAGCATTAACCCGCATCTCTCTGTGCTTAATGACAAGAGTAATGTCTTTAATTGGGCTGAACCATCTCCTGCCAACTCCTGGTGGGCATTTTGATTGGCCAGTTGAAGCCTTGCCTGGCACAGCTTTCTATAGTTTAAAATGCCAGAGCTCCAAAACAGAATCTCAGACCCTTGTCCTCTGTAGGCGATGGAGAACACAGAGAGAGAGATAGAGGGGAGGGGGAAGTACAGTGGGCTAGAATCCACGGGGTCTGCCATTGAGGGAGGGGAGCACTTTGGTTTTGGGGCGACTGGAGAGTTTGTTTTCTCCACCACTTGTAATTCCACTCAGAAATAAACGTCCCCCTTTATGTTGCGGAGAGGGGGTGACCCCGTCCACCCACTCCCTCTCTTCTTCCCCCTCTCCTCCTTACATTGCTGCCAGCAACACCACCCTGCAGAACCTCATGCTGGGTTCCCTGTACCCTTTTCTCTCTGTTCTGTCCTCTTGCCTCTCTTTCTGAGGCGGCCAAGATGTCTGTGTCTCCTGGAACTCTTATCTGCGTATAACTTGTTTTGGAAGGTTTTCCAATATGCTGGGCTACTTCATATGCTCAGGCAAGTGTGCCTGTGTGCAGCAGTGGTGCCCCCACCTTCTTTGTCCCCCCCCCCCCCTCTCTCTCTCTCTCTCTCTCTCTCTCTCTCTCTCTCTCTCTCTCTCTCTCTCTCTCTCTCTCTCTCTCTCTCTCTCTCTCTCTCTCTCTCTCTTTCTCTTTCTCTTTCTCTTTCTCTTTCTCTCTCTCTCTCTGTTTCTCTCTCTCTCTCTCTCTCTCTTTCTCTTTCTCTCTCTCTCTCTCTCTCCTCTCTCTTTCTCTCTCTCTCTCCCTTACTCTCTCTCTCGCTCTCTCTTCCTCTCTCTCTCTCTCTCTCTTTCTCTCTCTCTCTCTCTCTCTCTCTCTCTCTCTCTCTCTCTCTCTTTCTCTTTCTCTCTTCTCTCTCTCTCTCTCTCTTCCTCTCTCTCTCTTTCTCTCTCTCTCTCCCTTCCTCTCTCTCTTCCTCTCTCTCTCTCCCTTACTCTCTCTCTCGCTCTCTCTTCCTCTCTCTCTCTTCCTCTCTCTCTCTTCCCCTCTCTCTCTTCCTTATCCTCTTCCTCTGTCTGCCTACTCTCTCTACCTATCATCAGTGTCTGTAACTGTGTCTGTAGAGAGTGATAGAAGAGAGGGATCTGGCCGTCAGCCTGGTTGGGCAGTATGTGCTCCTTTGTGTCTCTTAAATTATGACATCCAATTGGTCACGCGGACAATACGCTGTCAGTGGCCACTCTGAGAGATGGGTCTGCCTCTCATCCTATAGTGTGTGTGTGTATATTGTCATTTATGGCGAGTGGCGTGCGTGTGCATGTGTATGTATGTGGGTATGTGTGTGTGTGTGCATCCATGCACGCATGTGTGTCTGTGTATGTGTGCATTTGTGTTCTTGGGAATCTGAAGAAAAACTCCTCTTAAAAGCATTCTAAGCTCTTTGATTGACAGTGTTGCTCGGGCAACCCAAGGCTCAGTCGCTTTGTCACCACTGACTCAGAGTCCCCTTTGCTTTCTCCATTTTTTATTCGTTCAACTCTCGCTTTTTCCTCTCCTCTCAGAGCAGCACAATGGGAGACATTTGAATAACAATACAATTAGTCTAATCTCCACAAAGTCTCTCTCATTACCTCAATGGAGGAAATAGAGATCATTGTGGCCCCTGTAACTCCCTGTGAGTCCCTGTAACTCCCAGTAACTCCCTGTAACTCCCTGTGAGTCCCTGTAACTCCCTGTAACTCCCTGTGAGTCCCTGTAACTCCCAGTAACTCCCTGTAACTCCCAGTAAATCCCTGTAACTCCCTGTAACTCTCAGTAAATCCCTGTAACTCCCAGTAACTCCCAGTAACTCCCAGTAACTCCCAGTAACTCCCAGTAACTCCCTGTAACTCCCTGTGAGTCCCTGTAACTCCCAGTAACTCCCTGTAACTCCCAGTAAATCCCTGTAACTCCCTGTAACTCTCAGTAAATCCCTGTAACTCCCAGTAACTCCCAGTAACTCCCAGTAACTCCCAGTAACTCCCAGTAACTCCCAGTAACTCCCTGTAAATCCCTGGGACTCCCTGTAACTCCCTGTAAATCCCTGTAAATCCCTGTAACTCCCTGTAACTCTCAGTAAATCCCTGTAACTCCCAGTAACTCCCAGTAACTCCCTGTAACTCCCTGTAACTCCCTGTAACTCCCTGTAACTCCCAGTAACTCCCTGTGACTCCCTGTGACTCCCAGTAACTCCGTGTAACTCCCAGTGACTCCCTGTGACTTCCTGTGACTCCCTGTAACTACCTGTGACTTCCTGTAACTCCCTGTGACTCCCTGTAACTCCATGTGACCCACTAAAACTCCCTGTGAGTCCCTGTAACTCACTGTAACTCCCTGTGAGTCCTTGTGAGTCCCTGTAACTCCCTGTCACAGGGGGCTTCTGTGTTTGACTCCCATGATAACTCCCAGTCTCTCTCTCTCTCTCTCTCTCTCTCTCTCTCTCTCTCTCTCTCCTCTCCCATGTTATTATCTGCCTGCTAATCCCTTTTCAGATATTCACAGCAGCTAATCTGTTTAATTACTGGCCCAATGAGTGATATAGACTGCTTCAACATTCCACACCTTGCTTTTAATCTTGGTTTGGTATGTGAGTGTGTGTCTCTCTCTCTGTCTGTCTATGTATCTGTGTGTGTGCTTAATCTGAAACAGCCCAGATGATTGTATTATGTTGTGGACAGTAGGGATAACACAACCCCACTTGCTGAATTAAACAGGAAATATAGTTCTTTCACAGGTGCTGTTTTTTTGCCTTCTGATGTAAGCCGGATAACACATATTAGTCTGTATCTATCAACTGTTTCCTGTGTGTGTAACTACTTTAGTAGGACAGTGAGTCCAAACAGTAATGGTAGGTAGGTAGGTAGGTAGGTAGGTGAGAGCGAGAGTAGAGTAGGTAGAGTAGGTAGAGTGAGAGTAGAGTGAGAGTAGAGTAGAGTAGAGTAGAGTAGAGTAGAGTAGAGTAGAGTAGAGTAGAGTAGAGTAGAGTAGAGTAGAGTAGAGTAGAGTAGAGTAGAGTAGGTAGAGTAGAGTAGAGCAATACTCAATCATGAGGCATCAAAGCCAAAGGAACTGAGTAACATTAAGAAATGCTATAGATGGAAGGAATGCAGTTTGGAAACCTACCAAAAAACAATTAGGCAACAGCAAATTCAATCCCTTTTAGACAACTTCCTGGGTAAAATGTTCCACTGCAATAGTGAAGGTGTAAACTTGGCAGTAGAAAATCTTAACAGTATATTTGACCTCTCAGCTTCCCTATCAAATCTAAAAATCTCAAATAGAAAACCGAAGAAAATGAACAACAATGACAAATGGTTTGATAAAGAATGCAAAAATCTAAGAAATAAATTGAGGAACCTGTCCAACCAAAAACATAGAGACCCGGAAAACCTGAGTCTACGCCTTCACTATGGCGAATCACTAAAACAATACAGAAATACACTACGGAAAAAGAAGGAAAAGCACGTCAGAAATCAGCTCAATGTAATTGAAGACTCCATAGACTCTAACCAATTCTGGGAAAATTGGAAAACACTAAACAAACAACAACACGAAGAATTATCTATCCAAAATGGAGATGTATGGGTAAACCACTTCTCCAATCTTTTTGGCTCTATAACAAAGAATAAAGAACAAAAACATATACATGATCAAATACAAATCCTAGAATCAACTATTAAAGACTACCAGAACCCATTGGATTCTCCAATTACCTTGAATGAGTTACAGGACAAAATAAAAACCCTCAAACCCAAAAAGGCCTGTGGTGTTGATGGTATCCTTAATGAAATGATCAAATATACAGACAACAAATTCCAATTGGCTATACTAAAACTCTTTAACATCGTCCTTAGCTCTGGCATCTTCCCCAATATTTGGAACCAAGGACTGATCACCCCAATCCACAAAAGTGGAGACAAATTTGACCCCAATAACTACCGTGGAATATGCGTCAACAGTAACCTTGGGAAAATACTCTGCATTATCATTAACAGCAGACTCGTACATTTCCTCAATGAAAACAATGTACTGAGCAAATGTCAAATTGGCTTTTTACCAAATTACCGTACAACAGACCATGTATTCACCCTACACACCCTAATTGACAACCAAACAAACCAAAACAAAGGCAAAGTCTTCTCATGCTTTGTTGATTTCAAAAAAGCCTTCGACTCAATTTGGCATGAGGGTCTGCTATACAAATTGATGGAAAGTGGTGTTGGGGGTAAAACATACGACATTATAAAATCCATGTACACAAACAACAAGTGTGCGGTTAAAATTGGCAAAAAACACACACATTTCTTCACACAGGGTCGTGGGGTGAGACAGGGATGCAGCTTAAGCCCCACCCTCTTCAACATATATATCAACGAATTGGCGCGGGCACTAGAACAGTCTGCAGCACCCGGTCTCACCCTACTAGAATCCGAAGTCAAATGTCTACTGTTTGCTGATGATCTGGTGCTTCTGTCACCAACCAAGGAGGGCCTACAGCAGCACCTAGATCTTCTGCACAGATTCTGTCAGACCTGGGCCCTGACAGTAAATCTCAGTAAGACCAAAATAATGGTGTTCCAAAAAAGGTCCAGTCACCAGGACCACAAATTCCATCTAGACACCGTTGCCCTAGAGCACACAAAAAACTATACATACCTCGGCCTAAACATCAGCACCACAGGTAACTTCCACAAAGCTGTGAACGATCTGAGAGACAAGGCAAGAAGGGCCTTCTATGCCATCAAAAGGAACATAAATTTCAACATACCAATTAGGATCTGGCTAAAAATACTTGAATCAGTCATAGAGCCCATTGCCCTTTATGGTTGTGAGGTCTGGGGTCCGCTCACCAACCAAGATTTCACAAAATGGGACAAACACCAAATTGAGACTCTGCATGCAGAATTCTGCAAAAATATCCTCCGTGTACAACGTAGAACACCAAATAATGCATGCAGAGCAGAATTAGGCCGATACCCACTAATGATCAAAATCCAGAAAAGAGCCGTTAAATTCTACAACCACCTAAAAGGAAGCGATTCCCAAACCTTCCATAACAAAGCCATCACCTACAGAGAGATGAACCTGGAGAAGAGTCCCCTAAGCAAGCTGGTCCTAGGGCTCTGTTCACAAACACAAACACACCCCACAGAGCCCCAGGACAACAGCACAATTAGACCCAACCAAATCATGAGAAAACAAAAAGATAATTACTTGACACATTGGAAAGAATTAACAAAAAAACAGAGCAAACTAGAATGCTATTTGGCCCTAAACAGAGAGTACACAGTGGCAGAATACCTGACCACTGTGACTGACCCAAACTTAAGGAAAGCTTTGACTATGTACAGACTCAGTGAGCATAGCCTTGCTATTGAGAAAGGCCGCCGTAGGCAGACATGGCTCTCAAGAGAAGACAGGCTATGTGCACACTGCCCACAAAATGAGGTGGAAACTGAGCTGCACTTCCTAACCTCCTGCCCAATGTATGACCATATTAGAGAGACATATTTCCCTCAGATTACACAGATCCACAAAGAATTCGAAAACAAATCCAATTTTGATAAACTCCCATATCTACTGGGTGAAATTCCACAGTGTGCCATCACAGCAGCAAGATTTGTGACCTGTTGCCACAAGAAAAGGGCAACCAGTGAAGAACAAACACCACTGTAAATACAACCCATATTTATGTTTATTTATTTTAACTTGTGTGCTTTAACCATTTGTACATTGTTACAACACTGCATATATATAATATGACATTTGTAATGTCTTTCTTGTTTTGAAACTTCTGTATGTGTAATGTTTACTGTTAATTTGTATTGTTTATTTCACTTTGTGTATTATCTACCTCACTTGCTTGGGCAATGTTAACACATGTTTCCCATGCCAATAAAGCCCCTTGAATTGAATTGAATTGAATTGAGAGAGAGAGAGAGAGAGAGAGAGAGAGAGAGAGAGAGAGAGGAGAGAGAGAGAGAGAGAGAGAGAGAGAGAGAGAGAGAGAGAGAGAGAGAGAGAGAGAGAGAGAGAATGTCCTTTTAAACGGCACCTCCCTGTAACTCCCTGGTGACCTGTAATAAATGAGTGTGTGAGGGGAAGTGGCAGCTGTGACAAGGGAGTGGGTATTTAGAGAGAGAGATAGAGAGGGGGGTACAGAGAGATGTGTGATAGCCCCCACGCAGGAGGGTGCAGAGAGAGATAGAGAGTAGGACAAAAAATAGATTTGTGTAATGTGGGGGTTAGAGATAATAACAAGCAGAGGAAAAGAGGCAGGGGAGATAAAATAACCATGTACAGTGTGTATGATAGTACCACACCACAACCCAACACACCATACCATACCATACCATACCATACCACACCACGCCACAACCCAACACACCATACCATACCATAACACACCACACCATACCACGCCACAACCCAACACACCATACCATACCATAACACACCACGCCACAACCCAACACACCATAACACACCACACCACACCACACCACAACCCAACACACCATACCATACCATAACACACCACACCATACCACGCCACAACCCAACACACCATACCATAACACACCACACCACGCCACAACCCAACACACCATACCATACCATACCACACCACACCACGCCCCAACACACCATACCATACCATAACACACCACGCCACGCCACAACCCAACACACCATACCATACCATAACACACCACACCATACCACGCCACAACCCAACACACCATACCATACCATAACACACCACACCACGCCACAACCCAACACACCATACCATAACACACCACACCATACCACAACCCAACCCAACACACCATACCATACCATAACACACCACGCCACGCCACAACCCAACACACCATACCATACCATAACACACCACACCATACCACGCCACAACCCAACACACCATACCACACCATAACACACCACGCCATACCACGCCACAACCCAACACACCATACCATACCATAACATAACACACCACGCCACAACCCAACACACCATACCATACCGTACCACACCACACCACGCCACAATCCAACACACCATACCATACCACACCACGCCGCAACCCAACACACCATACCATACCATAACACACCATACCATACCATACCACACCACAACACACCATACCATACCACACCACACCACACCACAACCCAACACACCATACCATACCACACCACACCACGCCGCAACCCAACACATCATACCATACCATAACACACCATACCATACCACACCACAACCCAACACACCATACCACACCACAACCCAACACACCATACCATACCACACCACACCACACCACACCACAACCCAACACACCATACCATAACACACCATACCATACCACACCACAACCCAACACACCATACCATACCATACCATACCACACCACGCCACAACCCAACACACCATACCATACCATACCATACCACGCCACAACCCAACACACCATACCATACCACACCATACTATACCACACCATACCATACCACACCATACCACACCATACCACACCATACTACACCATACCATACCACACCATACCGTACCACACCACGCCACAATCCAACACACCATACCATACCACACCATACCACACCATACTACACCACACCATACCATACCACACCACGCCACAACCCAACACACCATACCACACCATACTACACCACACCATACCACACCATACCATACCACACCATACCACACCATACTACACCATATCATACCACACCATACCACAACATACCACACCATACCATACCACACCATACCACAACACATCATATCACAACATATCATACCACACCACACCACACCATACCACACCACGCCACAACCCAACACACCATACCATACCACACCACGCCACAACCCAACACACCATACCATACCACACCATACTACACCATACTACACCACACCATACCATACCACACCATACCACACCATACCACACCATACACCATACCATACCACACCATACCACAACACATCATATCACAACATATCATACCACACCACACCACACCATACCACGCCACAACCCAACACACCATACCACACCACAACCCAACACACCATACCATACCACACCACGCCACAACCCAACACACCATACCATACCACACCACAACCCAACACACCATACCACACCATACCACACCACAACCCAACACACCATACCATACCACACCACATCACAACCCAACACACCATACCATACCACACCACACCACAACCCAACACACCATACCATACTACACCACACCACACCACACCATAACACACCATACCATACCACACCATACCACACCACACCGTACCATACCACACCATACCACAACACATCATATCACAACATACCATACCACACCATGCCACACCACACCATACCATACCATACCACACCACACCACATCACAACCCAACACACCATACCATACCACACCACACCACACCATACCATAACACACCATACCATACCACACCTTACCATACGACACCACACCGTACCATACCACACCATACCACAACACATCATATCACACAACATACCATACCATACCACACCATGCCACACCACACCATACCATACCATACCACACCATACTACACCACACCACACCATACCATACCATAACACACCATAACATACCACACCTTACCATACCACACCACACCATACCACACCACACCATACCACACCATACCACACCATACTACACCACACCATACCATACCACACCGTACTACACCACACCATACCATACCATACCACACCATACCACACCACACCACACCATACCATACCATAACACACCATACCATACCACACCTTACCATACGACACCACACCTTGCCATACCATACCACACCGTACCACAACACATCATATCACAACACATCATACCACACCACACCATACCACACCATACTACACCACACCATACCATACCACACCGTACTACACCACACCATACCATACCATACCACACCATACTACACCACACCATACCACACCACAACACATCATATCACAACATATCATACCATACCACACCGTACCACAACACATCATATCATATCACAACACATCATACCACACCACACCATACTACATACACACCATACCATACCACACCATACCACACCATACTACACCACACCATACCATACCACACCATACCACAACACATCATATCACAACATACCATACTACACCACACCACACCACACCATACTACACCATACTACACCATACCACAACACATCATATCACAACATACCGTACCATACCACACCATGCCACACCACACCATACCATACCATACCACACCATACTACACCACACCTACCATACCATACCACAACACATCATATCACAACATATCATACCATACCACATCGTACCACAACACATCATATCATATCACAACACATCATACCATACCATACCACACCACAACACACCATACCATACCACACCACACCACACCACACCACGCCGCAACCCAACACATCATACCATACCATAACACACCATACCATACCACACCACAACCCAACACACCATACCACACCACAACCCAACACACCATACCATACCACACCACACCACACCACACCACAACCCAACACACCATACCATAACACACCATACCATACCACACCACAACCCAACACACCATACCATACCACACCATACCACAACACATCACATCACAACACACCATACCATACCATACCATACCACGCCACAACCCAACACACCATACCATACCACACCATACTATACCACACCATACCATACCACACCATACCACACCATACCACACCATACTACACCATACCACACCACACCACACCGTACCACAACACATCATATCACAACACATCATACCATACCATATCACAACACATCATACCATACCACACCATACCACACCATACTACACCACACCATACCATACCACACCATACCATACCATACCACACCATACTACACCACAACACATCATATCATATCACAACACATCATACCATACCACACCATACCACACCATACTACACCACACCATACCATACCACACCATACCACACCATACTACACCATACCACACCATACCACAACACATCATATCACAACATACCATACCATACCACACCATGCCACACCACACCATACCATACCATACCATACCACACCATACTACACCACAACACATCATATCATGTCACAACACATCATACCATACCACACCATACCATACCTCACCATACTACACCACACCATTCCATACCACACCATACCACACCATACTACACCATACCACACCATACCACAACACATCATATCACAACATACCATACCATACCACACCATGCCACACCACACCATACCATACCACACCATACTACACCACACCACACCATACCATACCATAACACACCATAACATACCACACCTTACCATACCACACCACACCACACCATACCACACCGTACCACAACACATCATATCACAACACATCATACCACACCACACCATACCACACCATACCACACCATACTACACCACACCATACCATACCACACCGTACTACACCACACCATACCATACCATACCACACCATACTACACCACACCATACCATACCACACCATACTACACCACACCATACCATACCATACCACACCACAACACATCATATCACAACATATCATACCATACCACACCGTACCACAACACATCATATCACAACACATCATACCACACCACACCACACCACACCACACCATACTACACCATACTACACCATACCACACCATACTACACCATACTACACCATACCACACCACATCGTACCACAACACATCATATCACAACACATCATACCACACCATACCATACCATACTACACACATACCCTCCTCCCCTCCTCCTCCCCTCCTCCCCACTCCTCCCCTTCCCCTTCCCCCCTCCCCCTCCTTCCCCTTCCCCCTCCTTCCCCTTCCTCCCCCCTCTCTTCCCCCTCCTTCCCCTTCCCCCCTCCTCCTCCCCCTCCTACCCCTTCCCCCTCCTTCCCCTTCCTCCCCCCTCCTCTTCCCCCTCCTTCCCCTTCCTTCCCTCCTTCCCCCTCCTCCCCCAGACTATATTTTCACTTAGAGTTTTATGTACCTTTAAACCCTGAAAAGGAGCAGCCATATTTCTACTGGACTGCAAGGTGACTGCTACGTTGTGTGTGTGTGTCTAGGTGTGTAGGTGTGTATTTGAGTGTGTGTCTAGATGTGTGTAGGTGTGTGTATGAGTGCGTGTCAACGTGTGTGTGTGTGTGTGTGTGTGTGTGTGTGTGTGTGTGTGTGTGTGTGTGTGTGTGTGTGTGTGTGTGTGTGTGTGTGTGTGTGAGCACTCTAAGGAGCAATTACCAGCGGTGGTCTGCTGCAGAGTACTTAGTGAGTTAGAAATGGAGAGGTGGATCTGAACATAGGACTATCTGATGTTGAGAGAGATGAGAGAGGGAAAGAGACTGAGAGATGGAGCGAGACTGAGGGAGGGCAAGAGAGAGAGGGAAAGAGGGAGAGCGAGAGGGGGAGAGGGGGAGGGGGAGAGAGAGGAGAAAGAGAAAGAGGGATAGCGAGAGGGTGAGAGAGAGAGAGGGAAAGAGGGAAAGAGCGAGAGGGTGAGAGAGAGAGAGGGAAAGAGAGAGAGGGAAAAAGAGAGAGGGAAAGAGGGAGAGCGAGAGGGTGAGAGAGAGAGGGAGAGAGAGAGAGGGAGAGAGAGAGAGGGAAAGAGAGAGAGGGAAAGAGAGAGAGAGGGAAAGAGAGAGAGGGAAGAGAGAGAGAGGGAAAGAGAGAGAGGGAAAGAGAGAGAGGGAAAGAGCGAGAGGGTGAGAGAGAGAGAGGGAAAGAGAGAGAGGGAAAAAGAGAGAGGGAAAGAGGGAGAGGGGGAGGGAAAGAGGGAGAGCGAGAGGGTGAGAGAGAGGGAGAGAGAGAGAGGGAGAGAGAGAGAGGGAGAGAGAGAGAGGGAAAGAGAGAGAGGGAAAGCGAGAGAGAGAGAGAGAGGGAAAGCGAGAGGGAAAGCGAGAGAGGGAAAGACCGGTATAGAGACAGAGAGAGAAAAGCTTTTATGGTGCTCCTATTGTTAGCAGTGTGTTCCATATATATCCTTTAGGCAGCTGTGGTGTATAAATGGCCACACTGGTTCCATGTACAGGACCACTGGCCCAGTGGCTGTGTTGGCCTGAGGACACATCACCCACATTGTCAACTACTGTGGAACTGATTTATGTCTGGTCATAGACGGTTAGGAGAATAGGGGACCTACTGGTTACACACACACACACACACACACACACACACACACACACACACACACACACACACACACACACACACACACACACACACACACGCGCGCGCGCGCACACACCTCATCCCTCCTGGCAAGGTGAAACTAGGCTGCTGATGTTGGATCATTTGTAAGGAGAGAGAGATGGATAGAGGGAGAGATAGGGGGGAGAGAGAGAGTAACAGTAACCTTGGGGAAATACTCTGCATTATCATTAACAGCAGACTCGTACATTTCCTCAATGAAAACAATGTACTGAGCAAATGTCAAATTGGCTTTTTACCAAATTACCGTACAACAGACCATGTATTCACCCTACACACCCTAATTGACAACCAAACAAACCAAAACAAAGGCAAAGTCTTCTCATGCTTTGTTGATTTCAAAAAAGCCTTCGACTCAATTTGGCATGAGGGTCTGCTATACAAATTGATGGAAAGTGGTGTTGGGGGTAAAACATACGACATTATAAAATCCATGTACACAAACAACAAGTGTGCAGTTAAAATTGGCAAAAGACACACACATTTCTTCTCACAGGGTCGTGGGGTGAGACAGGGATGCAGCTTAAGCCCCACCCTCTTCAACATATATATCAATGAATTGGCGCGAGCATTAGAACAGCACCCGGTCTCACCCTACTAGAATCCGAAGTCAAATGTCTACTGTTTGCTGATGATCTGGTGCTTCTGTCACCAACCAAGGAGGGCCTACAACAGCACCTAGATCTTCTGCACAGATTCTGTCAGACCTGGGCCCTGACAGTAAATCTCAGTAAGACCAAAATAATGGTGTTCCAAAAAAGGTCCAGTCGCCAGGACCACAAATTCCATCTAGACACCGTTGCCCTAGAGCACACAAAAAACTATACATACCTCGGCCTAAACATCAGCACCACAGGTAGCTTCCACAGAGCTGTGAACGATCTGAGAGACAAGGCAAGAAGGGCATTCTATGCCATCAAAAGGAACATAAATTTCAACATACCAATTAGGATCTGGCTAAAAATACTTGAATCAGTCATAGAGCCCATTGCCCTTTATGGTTGTGAGGTCTGGGGTCCGCTCACCAACCAAGATTTCACAAAATGGGACAAACACCAAATTGAGACTCTGCATGCAGAATTCTGCAAAAATATCCTCCGTGTACAACGTAGAACACCAAATAATGCATGCAGAGCAGAATTAGGCCGATACCCACTAATTATCAAAATCCAGAAAAGAGCCGTTAAATTCTACAACCACCTAAAAGGAAGCGATTCCCAAACCTTCCATAACAAAGCCATCACCTACAGAGAGATGAACCTGGAGAAGAGTCCCCTAAGCAAGCTGGTCCTAGGGCTCTGTTCACAAACACAAACACACCCCACAGAGCCCCAGGACAACAGCACAATTAGACCCAACCAAATCATGAGAAAACAAAAAGATAATTACTTGACACATTGGAAAGAATTAACAAAAAAACAGAGCAAACTAGAATGCTATTTGGCCCTAAACAGAGAGTACACAGTGGCAGAATACCTGACCACTGTGACTGACCCAAACTTAAGGAAAGCTTTGACTATGTACAGACTCAGTGAGCATAGCCTTGCTATTGAGAAAGGCCGCCGTAGGCAGACATGGCTCTCAAGAGAAGACATGCTATGTGCTCACTGCCCACAAAATGAGGTGGAAACTGAGCTGCACTTCCTAACCTCCTGCCCAATGTATGACCATATTAGAGAGACATATTTCCCTCAGATTACACAGATCCACAAAGAATTTGAAAACAAATCCAATTTTGATAAACTCCCATATCTACTGGGAGAAATTCCACAGTGTGCCATCACAGCAGCAAGATTTGTGACCTGTTGCCACAAGAAAAGGGCAACCAGTGAAGAACAAACACCATTGTAAATACAACCCATATTTATGCTTATTTATTTTAACTTGTGTGCTTTAACCATTTGTACATTGTTACAACACTGTATATATATAATATGACATTTGTAATGTCTTTCTTGTTTTGAAACTTCTGTATGTGTAATGTTTACTGTTAATTTGTATTGTTTATTTCACTTTTGTGTATTATCTACCTCACTTGCTTTGGCAATGTTAACACATGTTTCCCATGCCAATAAAGCCCCTTGAATTGAATTGAATTGAATTGAGAGAGCGGGAGAGCAAGAGAGAGAGCCAGATGAGGGAGAGCGAGAGACACAGAGAGAGAGGGATAGATGTCGAGTGTGTGTGTTTACAGAGGGAGGACGGGGTCAGCCTGTTCGGAGTGTGACTACAGTAGAACTATTACCAGCCATCAGCACCCAATTAATCACACCAGCCCCCCACGGGGTGTGTGTCAACTCATGTCTGTGACTGTCCTACACGGTAATATAGGACACGTATGTTACTATTTCCCTCTCACACTATAACTGTGCCAGATGATGGGCATGCCATGTGTTTGGAGTTGACTGATGTCTGGTAGGTGTTCTCTGGTGTGCTGTTGTGGTCCTAGACAGTTAAACAGCCCTCATCCATCCAGCTCTTCCTACACAGGTGATGATATGAACACCAATGAAGTAATGCTGGCATGATGAGGAAAAGACAGGAGCTAATAGTTCAACTGCTCCTCTCATCTCTCATCTCTCTGTCTCATCACCTCCTCACCACGGTCCCCCCTCTCTCACTTCTCTCACTCTCTCTCTCTCTCTCTCTACCTCACCCCCCCTCTCTCTGTCTCTTGGTCTCTATCTATGCCCCCCCCCCCCCTGTCTCTCGGTCCCTTTCTCTGTCACACCCCCCCCCTCTCGGTCCCTATCTCTGTCACACCCCCCCTCTCTCCCTTCTCTCACTCTCTCTGTCTCTCTCTCTCTGTCTCTCTACCTCACCCCCCCTCTCTCTGTCTCTTGGTCTCTATCTATGTCACCCCCCCCCCTCTCTGTCTCTCGGTCCCTATCTCTGTCACACCCCCCCCCTCTCGGTCCCTATCTCTGTCACTCCCCCCCCCCCCCCTCTCTGCATTCGTCTTCAATCATCCCTCCTCCTGCTCCTCCTCCTCTGTGGGCCTACTGCAGTAATGGGGTCAGATGTAATGCTGCTGTGTGCCAGGGTAGCCTGGAACATCCTGGTGTACTGGAGCCCGGCTGGCATAGCTGCCTGTGCCCATCAGTCTGACAATGTCTCACACATCCTCTGGCGTGTGTGTGTCTGTGTGTGTGTCTGAACGTGTATATACTGTGAGTCAGAGAGAGAGAGAGTCAGAGAGAGTCAGAGAGAGAGAGAGAGAGTGTCAGAGAGAGAGAGAGAGTGTCAGAGAGAGAGAGTCAGAGAGAGAGAGAGAGAGAGAGAGAGAGAGAGAGAGAGAGAGAGAGAGAGAGAGAGAGAGAGAGAGAGAGAGAGAGAGAGAGAGAGAGAGAGAGAGAGAGAGAGAGAGAGAGAGAGAGAGAGAGAGAGAGAGAGAGAGAGAGAGAGAGAGAGAGAGAGAGAGAGAGAGAGAGAGAGAGAGAGAGAGAGAGAGAGAGAGAGAGAGAGAGAGAGAGAATGAATAGTATCAGTGAATGTAAATACCCTTTCTAACCATGTCAGCACTTGAAACATCGTACACTAATGAGAGAGAGAGAGCGGCTCAGTGAGCACAGCCTTGCCATTGAGAAGGGTAGACACAGGAAAACCTGGCTCCCTGTAGAGGAAAGGCTGTGCAACCACTGCACATCAGCAGAACCTGAGACAGAGCTGCATTTCCTGACAAAATGTAAAAAATATAAAACAATTAGAGAGTGTCATTTCCCCAAATTTGAAACCCTTATTCAAGGTTACAAAGACCTCTATGATGAAGATAGGCTACCCATCCTGTTGGGGGAAGTTTACATACACTTAGCTTGGTGTCATTAAAAGTCGTTTTTCAACCACTCCACAAATGTATTGTTAACAAACTATAGTTTTGGCAAGCCGGTTAGGACATCTACTTTGTGCATGACACAAGTCATTTTTCCAACAATTGTTTACAGACAGATTATTTCACTTATAATTCACTGTATCACAATTCCAGTGGGTCAGAAGTTTACATACACTAAGTTGACTGTGCCTTTAAACAGCTTGGAAAATTCCAGAAAACTATGTCATGGCTTTAGAAGCTTCTGATAGGGTAATTGACTAATAGGCTAATCATTTGAGTCAATTGGAGGTGTACCTGTGGATAAATTTCAAGGCCTACCTTCAAACTCAGTGCCTCTGTGCTTGACATCATGGGAAAATCAAAATAAATCAGCTAACACCTCAATATAAAAATTGTAGACCTCCACAAGTCTCGTTCATCCTTGGGAGCAATTTCCAAATGCCTGAAGGTACCACGTTCATCTGTACAAACAATAGTACACAAGTATAAACACCATGGGACCATACGGCTGTCAAACCGCTCAGGAAGGAGACGCGTTCTGTCTCCAAAATGGCTTAAGGACAACAAAGTCAAGGTATTGGAGTGTCCATCACAAAGCCCTGACCTCAATCCTATATAAAATGTGTGGGCAGAACTGAAAAAGCGTGTGTGAGCAAGGAGGCCTACAAACCTGACACAGTTACAGCAGCTCTGTCAGGAGGAATGGGCCAAAATTCACCCATGTTATTGTGGGAAGCAATAACTACCAAATGCTACCAAATACTAATTGGGTGTATGTAAACTTCTGACCCATTGGGAATGTGATGAAAGAAATAAAAGCTGAAATAAATAATTCTCTCTATTATTATTCTGACATTTCACATTCATAAAATAAAGTGGTGATCCTAACTGACCTAAGACAGGGAGTTTTTACTAGGATTAAATGTCAGGAAATGTGAAAAACATAGTTTAAATGTGTTTGCCTCTACTTTTGACCCTTGGTTATTGTTGTTACTGTTACTGTCCCGTTGACAATTTGGATTCTTCATATTGTTACGTCATGCCAATAAGGCAAATTGAATTGAAAAAAACAATAATATATATATATATATATATACTGTATATAGAAAGAGAGAGAGAGAGATGAAAGAAGCGTCCCATTTGACAGACGGGGAGAGTGATTTGAATCATCTTTATTGGGTCTGGGAGCCCACAACACTATAAACACTCATACAAACCATAGTTACACATCAATTAAAAACACAACCCCAAATCCTCCTCCACAGTAACTAAACACAACACTATAAACACTCATACAAAACCATAGTTACACATCAATTAAAAACACAACACCAAATCCTCCTCCACAGTAACTAAACACAACAGCCTCTGAATACCCCGTATACTCATAAACAGTTCAATAGTGTTAACCAGTTTGTAACTCAACCCTCAGTCTCGCTGCCAACATCCCCTCCAGCATTCCCACCACATCCACAGACCCCTGTCCCCGAATACTGTTCTTTCGGGTCTTCCATATTGTTAATTTGGCTGCCCCTGACACAAAATTAAGCAAAGTAACTACACCCCTTCGACTAAACCTGTACTTTAGGCCAAATATAAACAGTTGGGAAGAGAAAACATCTCCCAGAGCTGAGAACTAATTAGTGATCAGGTCAATCATCCCGACCAACCTGGGACACTGTAAAAACAGATGTGCCAGAGTTTCAGACTCAGCACAGAATGGACACCCTCCCCAACTGTCAGATCCAGGTGTACCAGATGCATATTGGTGGCTATGGCTTCATGTATTATCCTCCATTGGAGGTCAGCTGTCCTCTTTTCAATAGGCAGTTTGTATAAAGACCGCCAACAGCCTTTCGGGGAGGCACCTGGACCAAACACGCCCGCCTCGTCGTTTTGACCCCTTCCAGGGAAAAGGCAAAGGACACTTTTACTTGTACTTTCATTTGTACATGGCCTTCTTTCACACCACATTGAACTCCCCCAGCTCCGGGGTATGGAAGGAAAGCAGCATCTCCATGTCCTCCTCGAAGTCCCCCGCCGCAGCACTAACAATCAGTGCAGGGAACACATCATCCAGACCCTCCTTCCACCGATCACAATTGGAAGTGTCAGTCACATATTGTCGATGAAGTACTGGCAAGGAATTACAGACCTCATCTACAACCTTCCTCAGTAGGCGAGATGATCGGATCCCTGCTCTTTCTCCCAGCTCCTCCAACGATCCTGTCCTGCTCTGCATCAGATGACCCAGCTTGGTGCACCCCACACCTAACAGGCATGAACGCAGGCTGGCTGAACCCAGAGCACTGGACTGGATGGCAGTGTTGTAAAAAAGAGGGTCTTCAAAAAGCCAAATCCCTGGTGGCGTGCCAGCCTTACGGGACTTGACAAGACCTCTCCAAGCCTGCATAACAGACTCATAAAACGGAGTCAGTCCAGACAAATCACCCCCCTCCAGCTTTAAGAGGAGAAGGTGCTTGTCTAAGCCCAAACAGCCCTCTCTCCTCATCAATGTATCTGTGTCGACCCAGCTAAAACCGTCACTGTACAACAGTCTCTGGGCTGCTTGAAGCCGGAAAGCCATGATCCTGGAAGAAATGTCCACCAGACCTTGCCCACCCTCATGCAGTGGCAGGTACAGGGCTGCAGCTTTAATCCAATGTTGTCCAGACCAGAAGAAATTGACAAGGATCCTCTGAAGCTCTTTTATCAGACCCCCCGGTGGCTGTAAAATCATTAGTCTATGCCACAGGGTAGAGGCAGCTAGATTATTGGCTACCAGTACCCTTCCCTGTAAGACAGCTGGGGTAGCACCCATTTCCACCTTGACAGTCTGGCACACTTTCTCCACTACACCCTCCCAGTTCTTTTTCTGAAATACATCGGAGCCTAGAAAAAACCCCAAAGTCTTCATCCCATCTCTGCCCCACTGAAGCCCCCCTGGTAACCGTGGAGTGGACCCTATCTGAAGCCCCCCTGGTAACCGTGGAGTGGACCCTATCTGAAGCCCCCTGGTAACCGTGGAGTGGACCCTATCTGAAGCCCCCCTGGTAACCGTGGAGTGGACCCTATCTGAAGCCCCCCTGGTAACCGTGGAGTGGACCCTATCTGAAGCCCCCTGGTAACCGTGGAGTGGACCCTATCCGAAGCCCCCTGGTAACCGTGGAGTGGACCCTATCTGAAGCCCCCTGGTAACCGTGGAGTGGACCCTATCTGAATCCCCCTGGTAACCGTGGAGTGGACCCTATCTGAAGCCCCCTGGTAACCGTGGAGTGGACCCTATCTGAAGCCCTCTGGTAACCGTGGAGTGGACCCTATCTGAAGCCCCTGGTAACCGTGGAGTGGACCCTATCTGAAGCCCCCTGGTAACGGTGGAGTGGACCCTATCTGAAGCCCTCTGGTAACCGTGGAGTGGACCCTATCTGAAGCCCCCTGGTAACTTTGGAGTGGACCCTATCTGAATCCCTCTGGTAACCGTGGGGTGGACCCTATCTGAAACCCCTTGGTAACCATGGAGTGGACCCTATCTGAATCCCTCTGGTAACCGTGGAGTGGACCCTATCTGAATCCCTCTGGTAACCGTGGAGTGGACCCTATCTGAATCCCCCTGATAACTGTGGAGTGGACCCTATCTGAAGCCCCCCTGGTAACTTTGGAGTGGACCCTATCTGAAGCCCCCCTGGTAACTTTGGAGTGGACCCTATCTGAAGCCCCCTGGTAACCGTGGAGTGGACCCTATCTGAAGCGCTCTGGTAACCGTGGAGTGGACCCTATCTGAAGCCCCCTGGTAACCGTGGAGTGGACCCTATCTGAAGTTCCCCTGGTAACCGTGGAGTGGACCCTATCTGAAGCCCCCTGGTAACCGTGGAGTGGACCCTATCTGAAGCTCCCCTGGTAACCGTGAAGTGGACCCTATCTGAAGCCTCTGGTAACCGTGGGGTAGACCCTATCTGAAGCCCCCTGGTAACCGTGGAGTGGACCCTATCTGAAGCCCCCTGGTAACCGTGGAGTGGACCCTATCTGAAGACTAATGTCAGAGTCCAAAGCAGCTCTCTGCTCAGGACTCAATTGAGGAAGTCCATGTAACAGCTGTTAGGTACACAGAGAATCACAATCCTCCGCCTTATAGAGGGCAGAGTAGAAATCCACGGCATATTGGCGCATTCCACTGTCATCCGTGGTCACCTTCCCATCAGGGAGACGAAGGCAGACCATCTGTTTGCGTTGCAATGTCGACTGTTCTAGGTATAAAAAAAAGCGCTAGGAGCATCCATATCCTTGAGGGAAGCGAAACGAGACCTAATCAAGGCACCCTTCACTCTTTCATGTAGAAACGACCTCAGTTCATGTCTCTTGTCCTGTAAGTTCATGACTAGTCCGGGGTCATTCTGAGTGACCATCTTCAATTCAATAGATATGATGTCCTGTTCAAGGGCCCTAGTAGTCTCTTTAACTTCAATACGAGACAGAGCAGTATACTGTTGACAAAACAATCGTATTTGAGCCTTCCCAACCTCCCACCATTGTCTCAAGGACTCAAAATTCCCTTTTTATAACCCCCAGTTATTACTGGACAGGTCTGAGATTAGTACATGTTCCTACAGTTGGACACTGAGAGGGTCCCAGTTATTACCGGACAGGTCTGAGATCAGTACATGTTCCTACAGCTGGACACTGAGAGGGTCCCAGTTATTACTGGACAGGTCTGAGATCAGTACATGTTCCTACAGCTGGACACTGAGAGGGTCCCAGTTATTACTGGACAGGTCTGAGATCAGTACATGTTCCTACAGCTGGACACAGAGTGGGTCTGGCTATTTGACCACCCACTACCACTACAGATATTTCCTGTGCTATAGTTCTTCACATGCCACGTTAACACCAATGCTATGTGTCATCCTCTCCCCTCTCTTTCCCTTTCAAAGTCAAGTCAGTATATTGGTTGCGTTCTCAGCAGCAGTGAATAGTTCTGTTTCCAGACCCTACAGCACTGTCATAACACCTAGCAGTGAATAGTTCTGTTTCCAGCCCCTACAGCACTGTCATAACACCTAGCAGTGAATAGTTCTGTTTCCAGCCCCTACAGCACTGTCATAACACCTAGCAGTGAATAGTTCTGTTTCCAGCTCCTACAGCACTGTCATAACACCTAGCAGTGAATAGTTCTGTTTCCAGCCCCTACAGCACTGTCATAACACCTAGCAGTGAATAGTTCTGTTTCCAGCCCCTACAGCACTGTCATAACACCTAGCAGTGAATAGTTCTGTTTCCAGCCCCTACAACACTGTCATAACACCTAGCAGTGAATAGTTCTGTTTCCAGCCCCTACAGCACTGTCATAACACCTAGCAGTGAATAGTTCTGTTTCCAGCCCCTACAGCACTGTCATAACACCTAGCAGTGAATAGTTCTGTTTCCAGCCCCTACAGCACTGTCATAACACCTAGCAGTGAATAGTTCTGTTTCCAGCCCCTACAGCACTGTCATAACACCTAGCAGTGAATAGTTCTGTTTCCAGCCCCTACAGCACTGTCATAACACCTAGCAGTGAATAGTTCTGTTTCCAGCCCCTACAGCACTGTCATAACACCTAGCAGTGAATAGTTCTGTTTCCAGCCCCTACAGCACTGTCATAACACCTAGCAGTGAATAGTTCTGTTTCCAGCCCCTACAGCACTGTCATAACACCTAGCAGTGAATAGTTCTGTTTCCAGCCCCTACAGCACTGTCATAACACCTAGCAGTGAATAGTTCTGTTTCCAGCCCCTACAGCACTGTCATAACACCTAGCAGTGAATAGTTCTGTTTCCAGCCCCTACAGCACTGTCATAAC
Organism: Salvelinus alpinus; assembly: GCF_045679555.1. NCBI lineage: Eukaryota > Metazoa > Chordata > Actinopteri > Salmoniformes > Salmonidae > Salvelinus > Salvelinus alpinus. The sequence goes on along the minus strand of NC_092095.1, from coordinate 65,769,571 downwards.
ACCTAGCAGTGAATAGTTCTGTTTCCAGCCCCTACAGCACTGTCATAACACCTAGCAGTGAATAGTTCTGTTTCCAGCCCCTACAGCACTGTAATAACACCTAGCAGTGAATAGTTCTGTTTCCAGCCCCTACAACACTGTCATAACACCTAGCAGTGAATAGTTCTGTTTCCAGCTCCTACAGCACTGTCATAACACCTACTAGCAGTGAATAGTTCTGTTTCCAGCCCCTACAACACTGTCATAACACCTAGCAGTGAATAGTTCTGTTTCCAGCTCCTACAGCACTGTAATAACACCTAGCAGTGAATAGTTCTGTTTCCAGCTCCTACAACACTGTCATAACACCTAGCAGTGAATAGTTCTGTTTCCAGCCCCTACAACACTGTCATAACACCTAGCAGTGAATAGTTCTGTTTCCAGCCCCTACAACACTGTCATAACACCTAGCAGTGAATAGTTCTGTTTCCAGCCCCTACAACACTGTCATAACACCTAGCAGTGAATAGTTCTGTTTCCAGCCCCTACAACACTGTCATAACACCTAGCAGTGAATAGTTCTGTTTCCAGCCCCTACAACACTGTCATAACACCTAGCAGTGAATAGTTCTGTTTCCAGCCCCTACAACACTGTCATAACACCTAGCAGTGAATAGTTCTGTTTCCAGCCCCTACAACACTGTCATAACACCTAGCAGTGAATAGTTCTGTTTCCAGCCCCTACAGCACTGTCATAACACCTAGCAGTGAATAGTTCTGTTTCCAGCCCCTACAGCACTGTCATAACACCTAGCAGTGAATAGTTCTGTTTCCAGCCCCTACAGCACTGTCATAACACCTAGCAGTGAATAGTTCTGTTTCCAGCCCCTACAGCACTGTCATAACACCTAGCAGTGAATAGTTCTGTTTCCAGCCCCTACAGCACTGTCATAACACCTAGCAGTGAATAGTTCTGTTTCCAGCCCCTACAGCACTGTCATAACACCTAGCAGTGAATAGTTCTGTTTCCAGCCCCTACAGCACTGTCATAACACCTAGCAGTGAATAGTTCTGTTTCCAGCCCCTACAGCACTGTCATAACACCTAGCAGTGAATAGTTCTGTTTCCAGCCCCTACAGCACTGTCATAACACCTAGCAGTGAATAGTTCTGTTTCCAGCCCCTACAGCACTGTCATAACACCTAGCAGTGAATAGTTCTGTTTCCAGCCCCTACAACACTGTCATAACACCTAGCAGTGAATAGTTCTGTTTCCAGCCCCTACAACACTGTCATAACACCTAGCAGTGAATAGTTCTGTTTCCAGCCCCTACAACACTGTCATAACACCTAGCAGTGAATAGTTCTGTTTCCAGCCCCTACAACACTGTCATAACACCTAGCAGTGAATAGTTCTGTTTCCAGCCCCTACAACACTGTCATAACACCTAGCAGTGAATAGTTCTGTTTCCAGCCCCTACAGCACTGTCATAACACCTAGCAGTGAATAGTTCTGTTTCCAGCCCCTACAGCACTGTCATAACACCTAGCAGTGAATAGTTCTGTTTCCAGCCCCTACAGCACTGTCATAACACCTAGCAGTGAATAGTTCTGTTTCCAGCCCCTACAGCACTGTCATAACACCTAGCAGTGAATAGTTCTGTTTCCAGCCCCTACAGCACTGTCATAACACCTAGCAGTGAATAGTTCTGTTTCCAGCCCCTACAGCACTGTCATAACACCTAGCAGTGAATAGTTCTGTTTCCAGCCCCTACAGCACTGTCATAACACCTAGCAGTGAATAGTTCTGTTTCCAGCCCCTACAGCACTGTCATAACACCTAGCAGTGAATAGTTCTGTTTCCAGCCCCTACAGCACTGTCATAACACCTAGCAGTGAATAGTTCTGTTTCCAGCCCCTACAGCACTGTCATAACACCTAGCAGTGAATAGTTCTGTTTCCAGCCCCTACAGCACTGTCATAACACCTAGCAGTGAATAGTTCTGTTTCCAGCCCCTACAGCACTGTCATAACACCTAGCAGTGAATAGTTCTGTTCCCAGCCCCTACAGCACTGTAATAACACCTAGCAGTGAATAGTTCTGTTTCCAGCTCCTACAACACTGTAATAACACCTAGCAGTGAATAGTTCTGTTTCCATCCCCTACAGCACTGTCATAACACCTAGCAGTGAATAGTTCTGTTTCCAGCCCCTACAGCACTGTAATAACACCTAGCAGTGAATAGTTCTGTTTCCAGCCCCTACAACACTGTCATAACACCTAGCAGTGAATAGTTCTGTTTCCAGCTCCTACAGCACTGTCATAACACCTAGCAGTGAATAGTTCTGTTTCCAGCCCCTACAACACTGTCATAACACCTAGCAGTGAATAGTTCTGTTTCCAGCTCCTACCGCACTGTAATAACACCTAGCAGTGAATAGTTCTGTTTCCAGCTCCTACAACACTGTCATAACACCTAGCAGTGAATAGTTCTGTTTCCAGCTCCTACAACACTGTCATAACACCTAGCAGTGAATAGTTCTGTTTCCAGCTCCTACAGCACTGTCATAACACCTAGCAGTGAATAGTTCTGTTTCCAGCCCCTACAACACTGTCATAACACCTAGCAGTGAATAGTTCTGTTTCCAGCTCCTACAGCACTGTAATAACACCTAGCAGTGAATAGTTCTGTTTCCAGCTCCTACAACACTGTCATAACACCTAGCAGTGAATAGTTCTGTTTCCAGCTCCTACAGCACTGTCATAACACCTAGCAGTGAATAGTTCTGTTTCCAGCCCCTACAACACTGTCATAACACCTAGCAGTGAATAGTTCTGTTTCCAGCTCCTACAACACTGTCATAACACCTAGCAGTGAATAGTTCTGTTTCCAGCTCCTACAGCACTGTCATAACACCTAGCAGTGAATAGTTCTGTTTCCAGCTCCTACAGCACTGTCATAACACCTAGCAGTGAATAGTTCTGTTTCCAGCTCCTACAACACTGTCATAACACCTAGCAGTGAATAGTTCTGTTTCCAGCTCCTACAGCACTGTCATAACACCTAGCAGTGAATAGTTCTGTTTCCAGCTCCTACAGCACTGTAATAACACCTAGCAGTGAATAGTTCTGTTTCCAGCCCCTACAGCACTGTCATAACACCTAAAAGTGAATAGTTCTGTTTCCAGCCCCTACAGCACTGTCATAACACCTAGCAGTGAATAGTTCTGTTTCCAGCTCCTACAGCACTGTCATAACACCTAGCAGTGAATAGTTCTGTTTCCAGCCCCTACAGCACTGTCATAACACCTAGCAGTGAATAGTTCTGTTTCCAGCCCCTACAACACTGTCATAACACCTAGCAGTGAATAGTTCTGTTTCCAGCTCCTACAGCACTGTAATAACACCTAGCAGTGAATAGTTCTGTTTCCAGCTCCTACAGCACTGTCATAACACCTAGCAGTGAATAGTTCTGTTTCCAGCCCCTACAGCACTGTCATAACACCTAGCAGTGAATAGTTCTGTTTCCAGCTCCTACAGCACTGTCATAACACCTAGCAGTGAATAGTTCTGTTTCCAGCCCCTACAACACTGTCATAACACCTAGCAGTGAATAGTTCTGTTTCCAGCCCCTACAGCACTGTCATAACACCTAGCAGTGGATAGTTCTGTTTCCAGCCCCTACAGCACTGTAATAACACCTAGCAGTGAATAGTTCTGTTTCCAGCTCCTACAGCACTGTCATAACACCTAGCAGTGAATAGTTCTGTTTCCAGCCCCTACAGCACTGTCATAACACCTAGCAGTGAATAGTTCTGTTTCCAGCCCCTACAACACTGTCATAACACCTAGCAGTGAATAGTTCTGTTTCCAGCCCCTACAACACTGTCATAACACCTAGCAGTGAATAGTTCTGTTTCCAGCCCCTACAACACTGTCATAACACCTAGCAGTGAATAGTTCTGTTTCCAGCCCCTACAACACTGTCATAACACCTAGCAGTGAATAGTTCTGTTTCCAGCTCCTACAACACTGTCATAACACCTAGCAGTGAATAGTTCTGTTTCCAGCCCCTACAACACTGTCATAACACCTAGCAGTGAATAGTTCTGTTTCCAGCTCCTACAGCACTGTCATAACACCTAGCAGTGAATAGTTCTGTTTCCAGCCCCTACAGCACTGTCATAACACCTAGCAGTGAATAGTTCTGTTTCCAGCCCCTACAACACTGTCATAACACCTAGCAGTGAATAGTTCTGTTTCCAGCCCCTACAACACTGTCATAACACCTAGCAGTGAATAGTTCTGTTTCCAGCCCCTACAACACTGTCATAACACCTAGCAGTGAATAGTTCTGTTTCCAGCCCCTACAACACTGTCATAACACCTAGCAGTGAATAGTTCTGTTTCCAGCTCCTACAACACTGTCATAACACCTAGCAGTGAATAGTTCTGTTTCCAGCCCCTACAACACTGTCATAACACCTAGCAGTGAATAGTTCTGTTTCCAGCCCCTACAACACTGTCATAACACCTAGCAGTGAATAGTTCTGTTTCCAGCTCCTACAACACTGTCATAACACCTAGCAGTGAATAGTTCTGTTTCCAGCCCCTACAACACTGTCATAACACCTAGCAGTGAATAGTTCTGTTTCCAGCCCCTACAGCACTGTCATAACACCTAGCAGTGAATAGTTCTGTTTCCAGCCCCTACAACACTGTCATAACACCTAGCAGTGAATAGTTCTGTTTCCAGCTCCTACAACACTGTCATAACACCTAGCAGTGAATAGTTCTGTTTCCAGCCCCTACAACACTGTCATAACACCTAGCAGTGAATAGTTCTGTTTCCAGCCCCTACAACACTGTCATAACACCTAGCAGTGAATAGTTCTGTTTCCAGCCCCTACAGCACTGTCATAACACCTAGCAGTGAATAGTTCTGTTTCCAGCCCCTACAACACTGTCATAACACCTAGCAGTGAATAGTTCTGTTTCCAGCCCCTACAGCACTGTCATAACACCTAGCAGTGAATAGTTCTGTTTCCAGCTCCTACAACACTGTCATAACACCTAGCAGTGGAAACAACAATCACAAAATATAAAAGTAAAACAGAAAGAAATGTCCTCCCTCTTTCTCCTTGTGTTTAACCATACTTTCACCCCCGATTCTCCCCCTCTGTTCTCACCCCGATTCTCCCCCTCTGTTCTCACCCCTCTTTCTCCTTGTGTTTAACCATACTTTCACCCCTGATTCTCCCCCTCTGTTCTCACCCTGATTCTCCCCCTCTGTTCTCACCCCGATACTCCCCCTCTGTTCTCACCCCTCTTTCTCCTTGTGTTTAACCATACTTTCACCCCTGATTCTCCCCCTCTGTTCTCACCCTGATTCTCCCCCTCTGTTCTCACCCCGATACTCCCCCTCTGTTCTCACCCCGATTCTCCCCCTCTGTTCTCACCCCGATACTCCCCCTCTGTTCTCACCCCGATTCTCCCCCTCTGTTCTCACCTCGATTCTCCCCCTCTTTTCTCCCCCTGATTCTCCCCCTCTGTTCTCACCCTGATTCTCCCCCTCTGTTCTCACCCTGATTCTCCCCCTCTGTTCTCACCCCGATTCTCCCCCTCTGTTCTCACCCTGATTCTCCCCCTCTGTTCTCACCCCGATTCTCCCCCTCTGTTCTCACCCTGATTCTCCCCCTCTGTTCTCACCCCGATTCTCCCCCTCTGTTCTCACCCTGATTCTCCCCCTCTGTTCTCACCCCGATTCTCCCCCTCTGTTCTCACCCCATCTCTCTCCTCTGTTCTCACCCTGATTCACCCCCTCTGTTCTCACCCCATCTATCTCCTCTGTTCTCATCCCATCTCTCTCTGTTCTCACCCCATCTATCTCCTCTGTTCTCATCCCATCTCTCTCTGTTCTCATCTCATCTATTTCCTCTGTTCTCACAACCCATATTTATGTTTTATTATTTTCCCTTTTGTACTTGAACTATTTTCACATCATAACAACACTGTCCATTGACATAATATGACATTTGAAATGTCTTTATTCTTTTGGAACTTTTGGAAGTGTAATGTTTACTGTTATTTTTTGTTGTTGTTTATTTCTTTTTTGTTTATTGTCTTTTTCACTTGCCTTGGCAATGTAAACATATGTTTCTCATGTCAATAAAGCCCTTAAATTTAATTTAGAGAGAGAGAGATAGGGGGAGGTAGAGAGAGAGAGAGAGAGAGAGAGAGGGAGAGATAGAGAGGGAGAGAGAGAACAGAGGGAGAAGGTTATAGAGAGAGACAGCTGCAGGTCCTCCAGGGTATTCAGAGGAATGGAACAGGAAGTGTTTCTTATCTGTCTTTTCTCTCTAACACCATCTGCTTCTCTATTTCTCTCATTTACTTAATGAGAACAACACCACTACCCTACCGGCCGGCCATCCAACATGGTACGGCATTAGTGTGTGTGTGTGTGTTTGTGTGTTTGTGTGTTTGTGTGTGTGTGTGTGTGTGTGAGTGTGAGTGTGAGTGTGTGTGGGACTGGGGGGGTGTCCCAAGGCTGACCATGTTCAGATTGGATGGAAGGCCCAGGAGATTCTTACTCCCCCACAAACAGACACAACAGATCAAGGCACTGACCCACATTAAAGCAGACACATGTGAAGATGTGAAAATAATAGCATATCGAAGACTGTGTGTTTAAGGCCAAACTGGTTTTAAAGACTTAAGGCTCAGATTTACCTCTCTGAAAAATGATTGTGCACTTTGATTTAAACCCCAAAACAGTGAGTTTAGTGGCCAAATTCAGCAGCTTTGTCTCGATGAATATTCCCTTTCATTCCATTAACAACAGTTATATTGTGGTTGTGATGGGTACTGGTTGTAATGAATGGACAGCTACATGAGAAGGTACATATTGACCTGTTAGTATAACCAGCCTACTAATACCTACAGTAATAATGACCTTCCTACTTTTGACTGACTGGAACACCAGGAAGACCAAGTGGACTTCTCAGTAAGGATAATGACTCACAGCTCATAACCACTGCTTCCTCACTACTCAATCTGAATGATACAGGTGACATCCTTCCTCTCCATCTCGCCCTCTCTCCCTCTCTTCCTCTCCATCTCTCCCTCTCTTCCTCTCTTCCTCTCCAGCTCTCCCTCTCTCCCTCTCTTCCTCTCCATCTCTCCCTCTCTTCCTCTTCATCTCTCCCTCTCTTCCTCTCCATCTCTCCCTCTCTTCCTCTCCATCTCTCCCTCTCTTCCTCTTCATCTCTCCCTCTCTTCCTCTCCATCTCTCCCTCTCTTCCTCTCCAGCTCTCCCTCTCTCCCTCTCTTCCTCTCCATCTCTCCCTCTCTTCCTCTCCAGCTCTCCCTCTCTCCCTCTCTTCCTCTCCATCTCTTCCTCTCCAGCTCTCCCTCTCTCCCTCTCTTCCTCTCCATCTCTCCCTCTCCATCTCTCCCTCTCTTCCTCTCCAGCTCTCCCTCTCTCCCTCTCTTCCTCTCCATCTCTCCCTCTCTTCCTCTCCATCTCTTCCTCTCTTCCTCTCCAGCTCTCCCTCTCTTCCTCTCCAGCTCTCCCTCTCTTCCTCTCCAGCTCTCCCTCTCTTCCTCTCCCTCTCTCCCTCTCTTCCTCTCCATCTCTCCCTCTCCATCTCTCCCTCTCTTCCTCTCCAGCTCTCCCTCTCTCCCTCTCTTCCTCTCCATCTCTCCCTCTCTTCCTCTCCATCTCTTCCTCTATTCCTCTCCAGCTCTCCCTTTCTTCCTCTCCATCTCTCCCTCTCTCCCTCTCTTACTCTCCATCTCTCCCTCTCTTTCTCTCCATCTCTCCCTCTCTTCCTCTCCATCTCTCCCTCTCTTCCTCTCCAGCTCTCCCTCTCTTCCTCTCCATCTCTCCCTCTCTTCCTCTCCAGCTCTCCCTCTCTTCCTCTCCATCTCTCCCTCTCTTCCTCTCCATCTCTCCATCTCTCCCTCTCTTCCTCTCCACCTCTCCCTCTCTTCCTCTCCAGCTCTCCCTCTCTTCCTCTCCATCTCTCCCTCTCTTCCTCTCCAGCTCTCCCTCTCTTCCTCTCCAGCTCTCCCTCTCTTCCTCTCCATCTCTCCCTCTCTTCCTCTCCATCTCTCCATCTCTCCCTCTCCATCTCTCCCTCTCTTCCTCTCCAGCTCTCCCTCTCTTCCTCTCCATCTCTCCCTCTCTTCCTCTCCATCTCTCCATCTCTCCCTCTCTTCCTCTCCATCTCTTCCTCTCTTCCTCTCCATCTCTCCCTCTCTTCCTCTCCATCTCTCCCTCTCTTCCTCTCCATCTCTTCCTCTCTTCCTCTCCATCTCTCCCTCTCTTCCTCTCCATATCTCCCTCTCTTCCTCTCCATCTCTTCCTCTCTTCCTCTCCATCTCTTCCTCTCTTCCTCTCCATCTCTCCCTCTCTTACTCTCCATCTCTCCCTCTCTTCCTCTCCATCTCTTCCTCTCTTCCTCTCCATCTCTTCCTCTCTTCCCATCTATCTCTCCCTCTCTTACTCTCCATCTCTCCCTCTCTTCCTCTCCATCTCTCCCTCTCTTCCTCTCCATCTCTTCCTCTCTTCCTCTCCATCTCTCCCTCTCTTCCTCTCTTCCTCTCCATCTCTCCCTCTCTTCCTCTCCATCTCTCCATCTCTTCCTCTCCATCTTTCCCTCTCTTCCTCTCCATCTCTCCCTGTCTTCCTCTCCATCTCTCCCTCTCTTCCTCTCCATCTCTCCCTCTCTTCCTCTCCATCTCTCCCTCTCTTCCTCTCCATCTCTCCCTCTCTTCCTCTCCAGCTCTCCCTCTCTTCCTCTCTTCCATCGACCCCTCTGTGTCAGTTTCTCCCCCCCCCCTTCTTTTGAATGACTGGACAGGCAGAGAAGAATTTGAAAGCTGATGTGAGTGACTTCAGAAACGTGGTTGCAGGTTGCCTCTGCGGTCAGACCTTTAGGAACCATGGACTAAATGTACAGTAGGTCTATATACTGTACCACCCTAGATAGAGAAACCACTGTGATCTGCTCTCCCTGTCTCTGAACAGGACGGGGAGGAAGTAGATAGTAAGAAACAGAGCGAGAGGAGGGAGAGAGACAGAATGAGAGATAGTAAGAGAGAGAGTTAAAGGGGTATGTCGTGCTAATGAGGCTGTTATCAGTGGGAGGGCTGCTGTAATCAGGAGCTTGGTAATGCCATCCAGAGGAGGCTGGCATAAAGGAGGCAGCGGGAGGTCCCTAATTTAACAACCCACACTGGTATGAAGACAGAAGTCTGAATGAAGGCCGGCTGGCAGGCACCAACACACACACACACACACACACACACACACACACACACACACACACACACACACACACACACACACACACACACACACACACACACACACACACACACACACACACACACACACAAAACACACACACACACAAAACACACACACACACAAACACACCTTCCCTAAGCGGTGGAGGCTGCTGAGGGGAGGACGGCTCATAATAATGGCTGGAATGGTATCAACTACATGGAAACCACGTGTTTGATATGCCTGATACCATTCCAGCCATTATTATGAGCCGTCCTCCCCTCAGCAGCCTCCACTGGTCCCTAGCCTAGGGGGCATCAACCATTAAACCCAGTAATCCAGATATGTATATTGGGTGTTTCTGTGTGAATCTGGGAGCGTCTGTGCTTTTCATGTAACAGTATTATATCTATCAGCGCACCTGTTCAACATCCTGCCGTAGAGGATGAACGCCAGAGAGTTTCCTGTTATGGACCCCTGTTCAACATCCTGCCGTAGAGGATGAACGCCAGAGAGTTTCCTGTTATGGACCCCTGTTCAACATCCTGCCGTAGAGGATGAACGCCAGAGAGTTTCCTGTTATGGACCCCTGTTCAACATCCTGCCGTAGAGGATGAACGCCAGAGATTTTCCTGTTATGGACCCCTGTTCAACATCCTGCCGTAGAGGATGAACGCCAGAGAGTTTCCTGTTATGGACCCCTGTTCAACATCCTGCCGTAGAGGATGAACGCCAGAGATTTTCCTGTTATGGACCCCTGTTCAACATCCTGCCGTAGAGGATGAACGCCAGAGAGTTTCCTGTTATGGACCCCTGTTCAACATCCTGCCGTAGAGGATGAACGCCAGAGAGTTTCCTGTTATGGACCCCTGTGAAACGCCAGACGGCTGTAGGCCTGGGGGATACTTAGTCAGGGAGACACACGCCTCCACACACACACACATTATGTTCACACACACACACACACAACACTCACAAACAAGTACACACTCTTTTCAGACACACATACACACATTCTGTTCAGCAAAGTAGTTTGCCAATTAGTGGGATTAGCCAGAGATCAAAAGGTCCAATTAAAAGCAGTGTTGAGCCCAGTTCATTTGCATCACAACACGTAAGTGTTGACTGGGGCCCTGCGTTATACGGGGGGACGCCACAATATGGAGGGTGCTGCGAGCAGCCAGGGCGCTTCTCAACGGACTCGGCTAGATGTGTGCTGCCTGCAGGAAGATGCACAGACATGCTAAGAAGTGTGTCTGTGTGTGCATCTTTCTCTCTCTCTCTCTCTCTCTCTCTCTCTCTCTCTCTCTCTCTCTCTCTCTCTCTCTCTCTCTCTCTCTCTCTCTCTCTCTCTCTCTCTCTCTCTCTCTCTCCCTCTCCCTCTCTCTCTCTCTCTCTCTCTCTCTCTCTCTCTCTCTCTCTCTCTCTCTCTCTCTCTCTCTCTCTCTCTCTCTCTCTCTCTCTCTCTCTCTCTCAGCACAGCTGAATCACACACCAGCTATAATTTAGCAGTCAAATACCATGTTAAACAAATATCATTATGCTCCCAGTCGATCAAGGAAAACACATTATCTGCAACCCAAACAGCACCCTATTCCCTAGTGCCCACATTTTGACCAGGGCACATAGGGCTCAAACGTAGTGCACTGTGTAGGAAATAAGCTACCATTTGGGACGCTTTATGTGTTAATGTGGATGCCACAGAAATAAAATCACTTCTGTCTCTAAAATGTCAACGTTTGTAAATAGAATTTCCTGGATGATCATAGTGCTGTACTGTAATTTGGCAAAGCTCTGTGCTTTCCTGTCCCCTCCCCTCTCCTTATGTAGCTTACCGTAGTTTCCTGGCCCCTCCCATCTCCTTATGTAGCTTACTGTAGTTTCCTGGCCCCTCCCCTCTCCTTATGTAGATTACTGTAGTTTCCTGGCCCCTCCCCTCTCCTTATGTAGATTACTGTAGTTTCCTGGCCCCTCCCCTCTCCTTATGTAGATTACTGTAGTTTCCTGGCCCCTCCCCTCTCCTTATGCAGATTACTGTAGTTTCCTGGCCCCTCCCCTCTCTTTATGTAGATTAATGTAGTTTCCTGGCCCCTCCCCTCTCTTTATGTAGATTACTGTAGTTTCCTGGCCCCTCTCCTTATGTAGATTACTGTAGTTTGTAATGTGTGTTTTTGAGTGAGGTAGTCATTACGAGTGAGTATGTGTGGTGTGTGAGTCCGCTGTCTGCTAAGAGGGCAGCAGTGGACCTCTGCTGTGCTAAATGAAAGTGTCCCCGGCACTGCTGGCTCCATTCATCAGCCTCACAGAGGAGCCTGGCTGTTGGAGGAATCACCTGGGACAGCCTGCTCTCCCTCATACACACCCCTGTATATCTCTGTCTCTATCGCCCTCACCTCTCCTCCTATAGAACATTTGTCTCTCATTTTACACGTGTTTGTTATCTACATCTTTATCCTGTACCTTCGTGTTGTCTACATCTCTATCCTGGAACTTCGTGTTGTCTACATCTCTATCCTGGACCTTCATGTTGTCTACATCTCTATCCTGGACCTTCGTGTTGTCTACATCTTTATCCTGGACCTTCGTGTTGTCTACATCTTTATCCTGGACCTTCATGTTGTCTACATCTCTATCCTGGACCTTTGTGTTGTCTACATCTCTATCCTGGACCTTCATGTTGTCTACATCTCTATCCTGGACCTTCGTGTTGTCTAGATCTCTATCCTGGACCTTCGTGTTGTCTACATCTCTATCCTGGACCTTCATGTTGTCTACATCTCTATCCTGGACCTTCATGTTGTCTACATCTCTATCCTGGACCTTCATGTTGTCTACATCTCTATCCTGGACCTTCGTGTTGTCTACATCTCTATCCTGGACCTTTGTGTTGTCTACATCTCTATGCTGGACCTTCATGTTGTCTACATCTCTATCCTGGACTTTCGTGTTGTCTACATCTCTATCCTGGACCTTCATGTTGTCTACATCTCTATCCTGGACCTTCGTGTTGTCTACATCTCTATCCTGGACCTTCATGTTGTCTACATCTCTATCCTGGACCTTCGTGTTGTCTACATCTCTATCCTGGACCTTCATGTTGTCTACATCTTTATCCTGGACCTTCATGTTGTCTACATCTCTATCCTGGACCTTCATGTTGTCTACATCTCTATCCTGGACCTTCGTGTTGTCTACATCTCTATCCTGGACCTTCGTGTTGTCTACATCTCTATCCTGGACCTTCATGTTGTCTACATCTCTATCCTGGACCTTTGTGTTGTCTACATCTCTATCCTGGACCTTCATGTTGTCTACATCTTTATCCTGGACCTGTATGTTGTCTACATCTCTATCCTGGACCTTCGTGTTGTCTACATCTCTATCCTGGACCTTCATGTTGTCTACATCTCTATCCTGGACCTTCGTGTTGTCTACATCTCTATCCTGGACCTTCGTGTTGTCTACATCTCTATCCTGGACCTTCATGTTTTCTACATCTCTATCCTGGACCTTCATGTTGTCTACATCTCTATGCTGGACCTTCATGTTGTCTACATCTTTATCCTGGACCTTCGTGTTGTCTACATCTCTATCCTGGACCTTCATGTTGTCTACATCTCTATCCTGGACCTTCGTGTTGTATACATCTCTATCCTGGACCTTCGTGTTGTCTACATCTCTATCCTGGACCTTCGTGTTGTCTACATCTCTATCCTGGACCTTCATGTTGTCTACATCTCTATCCTGGACCTTCATGTTGTCTACATCTCTATCCTGGACCTTCATGTTGTCTACATCTCTATCCTGGACCTTCGTGTTGTCTACATCTCTATCCTGGACTTTCGTGTTGTCTACATCTCTATCCTGGACCTTCGTGTTGTCTACATCTTTATCCTGGACCTTCGTGTTGTCTACATCTATATCCTGGACCTTCGTGTTGTCTACATCTCTATCCTGGACCTTCATGTTGTCTACATCTCTATCCTGGACCTTCATGTTGTCTACATCTCTATCCTGGACCTTCGTGTTGTCTACATCTCTATCCTGGACCTTCGTGTTGTCTACATCTCTATCCTGGACCTTCATGTTGTCTACATCTCTATCCTTGACCTTTGTGTTGTCTACATCTCTATCCTGGACCTTCGTGTTGTCTACATCTCTATCCTGGACCTTCGTGTTGTCTACATCTCTATCCTGGACCTTCATGTTGTCTACATCTCTATCCTGGACCTTCATGTTGTCTACATCTCTATCTTGGACCTTCATGTTGTCTACATCTCTATCCTGGACCTTCATGTTGTCTACATCTCTATCCTGGACCTTCATGTTGTCTACATCTCTATCCTGGACCTTCACTCTTCCACCTGATGTACACTACATTTACATTTACATTTAAGTCATTTAGCAGACGATCTTATCCAGAGCGACTTACAAATTGGTGCATTCACCTTATGATATCCAGTGGAACAACCACTTTACAATAGTGCATCTAACTCTTTTAAGGGGGGGGGGGGGGGTTAGAAGGATTACTTTATCCTAATGCAAGCTGACTACATGTGTTTTGTCAGCTTGCAATCCACATTGTTGTGCATCTGTGTCCTCTAACACCTGTGCCCTTTAACACCTACACCTGTGTACTCTAACACCTACATCTGTGTCCTTCAATACCTGTGTCCTCTAACACCTACACCTGTGTCCTCTTAACACATGTGTACTCTTAACA
>NC_092095.1:65700574-65750574 GCF_045679555.1 Salvelinus alpinus | reverse complement strand
AAATAAATAAATAAAAAGGGGTGGAGCCCACTGATTGACAGTGATGATAATCAACGTAATAGCCGACTGACAAGGGTGTGGAACAGCTGGTTGAGGAGGTGTGCTGAAAAGCCCGCTGGTGGAAGCAGAAGAAGCGAAAATTGGGTCTACATATGTGGGGACTAACTTGGATGTTCTGTGTGGGGACTAACTTGGATGTTCTTTGTGGGGAATAACTAAAATGTTCTTTGTGGGGAATAACTTGGATGTTCTGTGTGGGGACTAACTTGGATGTTCTTTGTGGGGAATAACTTGGATGTTCTTTGTGGGGAATAACTTGGATGTTCTGTGTGCGGAATAACTTGGATGTTCTGTGTGGGGACTAACTTGGATGTTCTTTGTGGGGAATAACTTGGATGTTCTTTGTGGGGAATAACTTAAATGTTCTTTGTGGGGAATAACTTGGATGTTCTTTGTGGGGAATAACTTGGATGTTCTTTGTGGGGAATAACTTAAATGTTCTTTGTGGGGAATAACTTGGATGTTCTTTGTGTGGAATAACTTGGATGTTCTGTGTGGGGACTAACTTGGATGTTCTTTGTGGGGAATAACTTGGATGTTCTTTGTGGGGACTAACTTGGATGTTCTTTGTGGGGACTAACTTGGATGTTCTGTGTGGGGACTAACTTGGATGTTCTTTGTGGGGAATAACTTGGATGTTCTTTGTGGGGAATAACTTGGATGTTCTTTGTGGGGAATAACTTGGATGTTCTTTGTGGGGAATAACTTGGATGTTCTTTGTTCTTTGAAATTCCAGTCCAAGTTACCAGGAGATTGATGTTGTCAGGTAGAGCTCATTTCCATGGTTTAGACTAACACTCCTATTCACTGAGACAAGCGGCGCCTACGTTGTTCAGACTCAGTCCAGAGGTTTGAATGAGAAGTAGAAATGCATAGTTTCATTGGAGTGAGACTGTGACACAAGGAAATACATTTGAATGTTATCTCTCCACTTTGACAACCGAAACAATGAGGGATGTCCATACACTCCTTCATTGTGTGTGTGGGGGGGGGGGGATATTTCTATTTAATCACATACTCAGACACACACACACACTCTCACCCCGTAGTTTCCGCTACAGGTCCTCTCCTCTCCTCTCCTCTCCTCTCCTCTCCTCTCCTCTCCTCTCCTCTCCTCTCCTCTCCTCTCCTCTCCTCTCCTCTCCTCTCCTCTCCTAACCCAGCCATGGTAGACTGGGTTGTAGCTAGCTCCTAATTAGCGTTGTTGGCGCCTCTTGGGAGGCAGGCCTGCTAATTTCAATAAGGGTAAACAAGCAAGCGATTCCCTCTGACGTGCTATGGACTAATTAGAGCCGCTCGGCCACATGCGCTGACTGAGCGGCGCGCCGGAGAGAGTGTGGGGGGTGGAATATAAAATAAATCAAACAAGAGAAGGAAACAGAAATATGGAGAGAGTGAGAAGACAGAGAAAAAGAGAGAAAAGAAAGAGACAAACTTTTTTTCTTCTGTCAAAAAACAACCCGGAGACACAACCAGGCTCATGTTAGGAAATGACCATCACGTTAGTTTGGCTGTTCCCCATCCCCCTCTTCTACAAGGAAGTCTCACTGAGGAAATGACCATCACGTTAGTTTGGCTGTTCCCCATCCCCCTCTTCTACAAGGAAGTCTCACTGAGGAAATGACCATCACGTTAGTTTGGCTGTTCCCCATCCCCCTCTTCTACAAGGAAGTCTCACTGAGGAAATGACCATCACGTTAGTTTGGCTGTTCCCCATCCCCCTCTTCTACAAGGAAGTCTCACTGAGGAAATGACCATCACGTTAGTTTGGCTGTTCCCCATCCCCCTCTTCTACAAGGAAGTCTCACTGAGGAAATGACCATCACGTTAGTTTGGCTGTTCCCCATCCCCCTCTTCTACAAGGAAGTCTCACTGAGGAAATGACCATCACGTTAGTTTGGCTGTTCCCCATCCCCCTCTTCTACAAGGAAGTCTCACTGAGGAAATGACCATCACGTTAGTTTGGCTGTTCCCCATCCCCCTCTTCTACAAGGAAGTCTCACTGAGGAAATGACCATCACGTTAGTTTGGCTGTTCCCCATCCTCCTCTTCTACAAGGAAGTCTCACTGAGGAAATGACCATCACGTTAGTTTGGCTGTTCCCCATCCCCCTCTTCTACAAGGAAGTCTCACTGAGGAAATGACCATCACGTTAGTTTGGCTGTTCCCCATCCCCCTCTTCTACAAGGAAGTCTCACTGAGGAAATGACCATCACGTTAGTTTGGCTGTTCCCCATCCCCCTCTTCTACAAGGAAGTCTCACTGAGGAAATGACCATCACGTTAGTTTGGCTGTTCCCCATCCCCCTCTTCTACAAGGAAGTCTCACTGAGGAAATGACCATCACGTTAGTTTGGCTGTTCCCCATCCCCCTCTTCTACAAGGAAGTCTCACTGAGGAAATGACCATCACGTTAGTTTGGCTGTTCCCCATCCCCCTCTTCTACAAGGAAGTCTCACTGAGGAAATGACCATCACGTTAGTTTGGCTGTTCCCCATCCCCCTCTTCTACAAGGAAGTCTCACTGAGGAAATGACCATCACGTTAGTTTGGCTGTTCCCCATCCCCCTCTTCTACAAGGAAGTCTCACTGAGGAAATGACCATCACGTTAGTTTGGCTGTTCCCCATCCCCCTCTTCTACAAGTAAGTCTCACTGAGGAAATGACCATCACGTTAGTTTGGCTGTTCCCCATCCCCCTCTTCTACAAGGAAGTCTCACTGAGGAAATGACCATCACGTTAGTTTGGCTGTTCCCCATCCTCCTCTTCTACAAGGAAGTCTCACTGAGGAAATGACCATCACGTTAGTTTGGCTGTTCCCCATCCCCCTCTTCTACAAGGAAGTCTCACTGAGGAAATGACCATCACGTTAGTTTGGCTGTTCCCCATCCCCCTCTTCTACAAGGAAGTCTCACTGAGGAAATGACCATCACGTTAGTTTGGCTGTTCCCCATCCCCCTCTTCTACAAGGAAGTCTCACTGAGGAAATGACCATCACGTTAGTTTGGCTGTTCCCCATCCTCCTCTTCTACAAGGAAGTCTCACTGAGGAAATGACCATCACGTTAGTTTGGCTGTTCCCCATCCCCCTCTTCTACAAGGAAGTCTCACTGAGGAAATGACCATCACGTTAGTTTGGCTGTTCCCCATCCCCCTCTTCTACAAGGAAGTCTCACTGAGGAAATGACCATCACGTTAGTTTGGCTGTTCCCCATCCCCCTCTTCTACAAGGAAGTCTCACTGAGGAAATGACCATCACGTTAGTTTGGCTGTTCCCCATCCTCCTCTTCTACAAGGAAGTCTCACTGAGGAAATGACCATCACGTTAGTTTGGCTGTTCCCCATCCCCCTCTTCTACAAGGAAGTCTCACTGAGGAAATGACCATCACGTTAGTTTGGCTGTTCCCCATCCCCCTCTTCTACAAGGAAGTCTCACTGAGGAAATGACCATCACGTTAGTTTGGCTGTTCCCCATCCCCCTCTTCTACAAGGAAGTCTCACTGAGGAAATGACCATCACGTTAGTTTGGCTGTTCCCCATCCCCCTCTTCTACAAGGAAGTCTCACTGAGGAAATGACCATCACGTTAGTTTGGCTGTTCCCCATCCTCCTCTTCTACAAGGAAGTCTCACTGAGGAAATGACCATCACGTTAGTTTGGCTGTTCCCCATCCCCCTCTTCTACAAGGAAGTCTCACTGAGGAAATGACCATCACGTTAGTTTGGCTGTTCCCCATCCCCCTCTTCTACAAGGAAGTCTCACTGAGGAAATGACCATCACGTTAGTTTGGCTGTTCCCCATCCCCCTCTTCTACAAGGAAGTCTCACTGAGGAAATGACCATCACGTTAGTTTGGCTGTTCCCCATCCCCCTCTTCTACAAGGAAGTCTCACTGAGGAAATGACCATCACGTTAGTTTGGCTGTTCCCCATCCTCCTCTTCTACAAGGAAGTCTCACTGAGGAAATGACCATCACGTTAGTTTGGCTGTTCCCCATCCCCCTCTTCTACAAGGAAGTCTCACTGAGGAAATGACCATCACGTTAGTTTGGCTGTTCCCCATCCCCCTCTTCTACAAGGAAGTCTCACTGAGGAAATGACCATCACGTTAGTTTGGCTGTTCCCCATCCCCCTCTTCTACAAGGAAGTCTCACTGAGGAAATGACCATCACGTTAGTTTGGCTGTTCCCCATCCTCCTCTTCTACAAGGAAGTCTCACTGAGGAAATGACCATCACGTTAGTTTGGCTGTTCCCCATCCCCCTCTTCTACAAGGAAGTCTCACTGAGGAAATGACCATCACGTTAGTTTGGCTGTTCCCCATCCCCCTCTTCTACAAGGAAGTCTCACTGAGGAAATGACCATCACGTTAGTTTGGCTGTTCCCCATCCTCCTCTTCTACAAGGAAGTCTCACTGAGGAAATGACCATCACGTTAGTTTGGCTGTTCCCCATCCCCCTCTTCTACAAGGAAGTCTCACTGAGGAAATGACCATCACGTTAGTTTGGCTGTTCCCCATCCCCCTCTTCTACAAGGAAGTCTCACTGAGGAAATGACCATCACGTTAGTTTGGCTGTTCCCCATCCCCCTCTTCTACAAGGAAGTCTCACTGAGGAAATGACCATCACGTTAGTTTGGCTGTTCCCCATCCCCCTCTTCTACAAGGAAGTCTCACTGAGGAAATGACCATCACGTTAGTTTGGCTGTTCCCCATCCCCCTCTTCTACAAGGAAGTCTCACTGAGGAAATGACCATCACGTTAGTTTGGCTGTTCCCCATCCCCCTCTTCTACAAGGAAGTCTCACTGAGGAAATGACCATCACGTTAGTTTGGCTGTTCCCCATCCCCCTCTTCTACAAGGAAGTCTCACTGAGGAAATGACCATCACGTTAGTTTGGCTGTTCCCCATCCCCCTCTTCTACAAGGAAGTCTCACTGAGGAAATGACCATCACGTTAGTTTGGCTGTTCCCCATCCCCCTCTTCTACAAGGAAGTCTCACTGAGGAAATGACCATCACGTTAGTTTGGCTGTTCCCCATCCCCCTCTTCTACAAGGAAGTCTCACTGAGGAAATGACCATCACGTTAGTTTGGCTGTTCCCCATCCCCCTCTTCTACAAGGAAGTCTCACTGAGGAAATGACCATCACGTTAGTTTGGCTGTTCCCCATCCCCCTCTTCTACAAGGAAGTCTCACTGAGGAAATTTACATTTAAGTCTTTTAAGTCATTTAAGCCTTGAATGAAAGTGTCCTGAATGTGTTGCTGTTCACAACATCTCTTTATCAAACTCAAATCATTCATGCCTCGGGTTGCAAAGCTACCGGTAATTATCAAAGTTACCGGAATCTACATGAGGCTGCCCACAGGAGGGAATGCAGTCCAAAGGTATGGTTGTTTCTAGGAGCATGGGGGTAATGGAGTCTGATACGTTGGAAGTTATGGGAAACAAGATGGCCGCCTGCCTCCTGGGCTGCACCACCTCCTGTGCGTTTAGTTTCTGTTGTGTTATTTGGTATGTTTATTATTTTTATTAATTGATTCTAAATGTGATTCTAATTTATTTTGAAAGCTTTTTCTTCACATTTTAAAACAGTTTTTTTTCTCGCCTAAGTAGCCTCGTTTCACTGCCCAAAATAACATTTTACCATTTAGTGTTCAGCAGAATAACAACACAATATCAAATGCAGGTAGCCTAGTCAAATAATTAACATCCAATCACATTAACCGTTACTCTCTCGCGGGAAACCTTCCCTCTTACA
This sequence comes from Salvelinus alpinus, assembly GCF_045679555.1. Classification (NCBI taxonomy): domain Eukaryota; kingdom Metazoa; phylum Chordata; class Actinopteri; order Salmoniformes; family Salmonidae; genus Salvelinus; species Salvelinus alpinus. Next base: position 65,744,762 of record NC_092095.1, on the reverse strand, counting down.
CAGACATTTAGAAATGAAACATGACAATTTGAAAAAGAAGCCACGGGAGTTTTTTGAGCGAGAATAAAGACAACATTCGAGTAGTAAGACATGTATAAAAGCAACAGATACCATTAATAAGAAGGGGCTAGAAGCGTCTTATATGGTGAGCTACCGAGTGGCTAGGACAGGCAAGCCCCATACTATTGTGAAGGACTTCGTTCTTTCTGCTGCCGCAGATATGGTTGGGACAATGCTGGGGAAAAGGACCAAAAAACTATACAGACAATCTCTTCATCAAACAACACTATTTCATGACGCATCAGGGACATGGCAGGAGACGTTTTGAAACAATTACTGCTTTGCGTACAAGCCAGTGAATTATATGCACTACAGCTGGATGAGTCAACAGACGTGGCACAGCTCCTGGTATATGTCCGTTACGGTTATGGGGGTCAATAAGGAAGACATCCTCTTCTGCAAACCACTGGGGTATGGGACTAATAAACGTTTGGGGAGTAGACAAAGGAGGGCTCTCCAGTAGGTACCAAATCATTCAAAGGCCACTTTCTCAAAAGTGAGTTTACAAGTTTATCGACTTTCAAAGCAGAATTACTCTCCCATTGTTCCTCAAATGCAGTGTATGATATACCATTCTGTAGCTCTGAGTCTCTACTTTAATCCAATGTGAAAAACACCATGTCAAATTCTGCTACATAAGACTGATTTGAGCTGGTCTGTCATATATGGGGGAGGGAATGCTGTCACCTCCAGGTAGGTGTTTGTGGCCCTGTGTGCTGAGGGTGTCGGGTTCTTGTCCAGTTCTGACATTTAGTTCGCTACGGACTAGTACATGTCCCTGAGCCTGGAAATTGTTGATCTCCCCCTCTAGGATGTAGAAGCTGTCATCGTTAATAAAGTGTCTGTCTGTCTCCTCTGTTCTCTCTCTCTTTCTCTCTGTCTGTCTCCTCTGTTCTCTCTCTCTTTCTCTCTGTCTGTCTCCTCTGTTCTCTCTCTCTTTCTCTCTGTCTGTCTCCTCTGTTCTCTCTCTCTTTCTCTCTGTCTGTCTCCCTGTTCTCTCTCTCTTTCTCTCTGTCTGTCTCCTCTGTTCTCTCTCTCTTTCAATCTGTCTGTCTCTGTTCTCTCTCTCTTTCTCTCTATATCCTCTGTTCTCTCTCTCTTTCTCTCTATATCCTCTGTTCTCTCCCCTCTTTCTCTCTATATCCTCTGTTCTCTCCCCTCTTTCTCTCTATATCCTCTGTTCTCTCTCTCTTTCTCTCTATATCCTCTGTTCTCTCTCTCTTTCTCTCTATATCCTCTGTTCTCTCTCTCTTTCTCTCTATATCCGCTGTTCTCTCTCTCTTTCTCTCTATATCCGCTGTTCTCTCTCTCTTTCTCTCTATATCCTCTGTTCTCTCTCTCTTTCTCTCTGTATCCTCTGTTCTCTCCTCTCTTTCCCTCTGTATCCTCTGTTCTCTCTCTCTTTCTCTCTATATCCTCTGTTCTCTCTCTCTTTCTCTCTATATCCTCTGTTCTCTCCCCTCTTTCTCTCTATATCCTCTGTTCTCTCTCTCTTTCTCTCTATATCCTCTGTTCTCTCTCTCTTTCTCTCTATATCCGCTGTTCTCTCTCTCTTTCTCTCTATATCCTCTGTTCTCTCTCTTTCTCTCTGTATCCTCTGTTCTCTCCTCTCTTTCCCTCTATATCCTCTGTTCTCTCTCTCTTTCTCTCTATATCCTCTGTTCTCTCTCTCTTTCTCTCTATATCCGCTGTTCTCTCTCTCTTTCTCTCTATATCCTCTGTTCTCTCTCTCTTTCTCTCCATATCCTCTGTTCTCTCTCTCTTTCTCTCCATATCCTCTGTTCTCTCTCTCTTTCTCTCTATATCCGCTGTTCTCTCTCTCTTTCTCTCTATATCCTCTGTTCTCTCTCTCTTTCTCTCTGTATCCTCTGTTCTCTCTCTCTTTCTCTCTGTATCCTCTGTTCTCTCCTCTCTTTCCCTCTGTATCCTCTGTTCTCTCTCTCTTTCTTTCTATATCCTCTGTTCTCTCTCTCTTTCTCTCTGTATCCTCTGTTCTCTCCTCTCTTTCCCTCTGTATCCTCTGTTCTCTCTCTCTTTCTCTCTATATCCTCTGTTCTCTCTCTCTTTCTCTCTATATCCGCTGTTCTCTCTCTCTTTCTCTCTATATCCTCTGTTCTCTCTCTCTTTCTCTCCATATCCTCTGTTCTCTCTCTCTTTCTCTCTATATCCGCTGTTCTCTCTCTCTTTCTCTCCATATCCTCTGTTCTCTCTCTCTTTCTCTCTATATCCGCTGTTCTCTCTCTCTTTCTCTCTATATCCTCTGTTCTCTCTCTCTTTCTCTCTGTATCCTCTGTTCTCTCTCTCTTTCTCTCTGTATCCTCTGTTCTCTCTCTCTTTCTCTCTGTATCCTCTGTTCTCTCCTCTCTTTCCCTCTGTATCCTCTGTTCTCTCTCTCTTTCTCTCTATATCCTCTGTTCTCTCTCTCTTTCTCTCTATATCCGCTGTTCTCTCTCTCTTTGTCTCTATATCCTCTGTTCTCTCTCTCTTTCTCTCTATATCCGCTGTTCTCTCTCTCTTTCTCTCCATATCCGCTGTTCTCTCTCTCTTTTTCTCTATATCCTCTGTTCTCTCCTCTCTTTCTCTCTATATCCTCTGTTCTCTCTCTCTTTCTCTCTATATCCTCTGTTCTCTCCTCTCTTTCTCTCTATATCCTCTGTTCTCTCCTCTCTTTCTCTCTGTATCCTATGTTCTCTCTCTCTTTCTCTCTTTATCCTCTGTTCTCTCTCTCTTTCTCTCTATATCCTCTGTTCTCTCCTCTCTTTCTCTCTATATCCTCTGTTCTCTCTCTCTTTCTCTCTATATCCTCTGTTCTCTCCTCTCTTTCTCTCTATATCCTCTGTTCTCTCCTCTCTTTCTCTCTATATCCTCTGTTCTCTCTCTCTTTCTCTCTATATCCTCTGTTCTCTCTCTCTTTCTCTCTATATCCGCTGTTCTCTCTCTCTTTCTCTCTGTCTGTCTCCTCTGTTCTCTCTCTCTTTCAATCTGTCTGTCTCTGTTCTCTCTCTTTCTCTCTATATCCTCTGTTCTCTCTCTCTTTCTCTCTATATCCTCTGTTCTCTCCTCTCTTTCTCTCTATATCCTCTGTTCTCTCTCTCTTTCTCTCTATATCCTCTGTTCTCTCCTCTCTTTCTCTCTATATCCTCTGTTCTCTCCTCTCTTTCTCTCTATATCCTCTGTTCTCTCTCTCTTTCTCTCTATATCCTCTGTTCTCTCTCTCTTTCTCTCTATATCCGCTGTTCTCTCTCTCTTTCTCTCTGTCTGTCTCCTCTGTTCTCTCTCTCTTTCAATCTGTCTGTCTCTGTTCTCTCTCTTTCTCTCTATATCCTCTGTTCTCTCTCTCTTTCTCTCTATATCCTCTGTTCTCTCCCCTCTTTCTCTCTATATCCTCTGTTCTCTCCCCTCTTTCTCTCTATATCCTCTGTTCTCTCTCTCTTTCTCTCTATATCCTCTGTTCTCTCTCTCTTTCTCTCTATATCCTCTGTTCTCTCTCTCTTTCTCTCTATATCCGCTGTTCTCTCTCTCTTTCTCTCTATATCCGCTGTTCTCTCTCTCTTTCTCTCTATATCCTCTGTTCTCTCTCTCTTTCTCTCTGTATCCTCTGTTCTCTCCTCTCTTTCCCTCTGTATCCTCTGTTCTCTCTCTCTTTCTCTCTATATCCTCTGTTCTCTCTCTCTTTCTCTCTATATCCTCTGTTCTCTCCCCTCTTTCTCTCTATATCCTCTGTTCTCTCTCTCTTTCTCTCTATATCCTCTGTTCTCTCTCTCTTTCTCTCTATATCCGCTGTTCTCTCTCTCTTTCTCTCTATATCCTCTGTTCTCTCTCTTTCTCTCTGTATCCTCTGTTCTCTCCTCTCTTTCCCTCTATATCCTCTGTTCTCTCTCTCTTTCTCTCTATATCCTCTGTTCTCTCTCTCTTTCTCTCTATATCCGCTGTTCTCTCTCTCTTTCTCTCTATATCCGCTGTTCTCTCTCTCTTTCTCTCCATATCCTCTGTTCTCTCTCTCTTTCTCTCCATATCCTCTGTTCTCTCTCTCTTTCTCTCTATATCCGCTGTTCTCTCTCTCTTTCTCTCTATATCCTCTGTTCTCTCTCTCTTTCTCTCTGTATCCTCTGTTCTCTCTCTCTTTCTCTATGTATCCTCTGTTCTCTCCTCTCTTTCCCTCTGTATCCTCTGTTCTCTCTCTCTTTCTTTCTATATCCTCTGTTCTCTCTCTCTTTCTCTCTGTATCCTCTGTTCTCTCCTCTCTTTCCCTCTGTATCCTCTGTTCTCTCTCTCTTTCTCTCTGTATCCTCTGTTCTCTCTCTCTTTCTCTCTATATCCGCTGTTCTCTCTCTCTTTCTCTCTATATCCTCTGTTCTCTCTCTCTTTCTCTCCATATCCTCTGTTCTCTCTCTCTTTCTCTCTATATCCGCTGTTCTCTCTCTCTTTCTCTCCATATCCTCTGTTCTCTCTCTCTTTCTCTCTATATCCGCTGTTCTCTCTCTCTTTCTCTCTATATCCTCTGTTCTCTCTCTCTTTCTCTCTATATCCTCTGTTCTCTCTCTCTTTCTCTCTGTATCCTCTGTTCTCTCTCTCTTTCTCTCTGTATCCTCTGTTCTCTCCTCTCTTTCCCTCTGTATCCTCTGTTCTCTCTCTCTTTCTCTCTATATCCTCTGTTCTCTCTCTCTTTCTCTCTATATCCGCTGTTCTCTCTCTCTTTCTCTCTATATCCTCTGTTCTCTCTCTCTTTCTCTCTATATCCGCTGTTCTCTCTCTCTTTCTCTCCATATCCGCTGTTCTCTCTCTCTTTTTCTCTATATCCTCTGTTCTCTCCTCTCTTTCTCTCTATATCCTCTGTTCTCTCTCTCTTTCTCTCTATATCCTCTGTTCTCTCTCTCTTTCTCTCTATATCCTCTGTTCTCTCCTCTCTTTCTCTCTGTATCCTATGTTCTCTCTCTCTTTCTCTCTGTATCCTCTGTTCTCTCCTCTCTTTATCCTCTGTTCTCTCTCTTTCTCTCTATATCCTCTGTTCTCTCCTCTCTTTCTCTCTATATCCTCTGTTCTCTCTCTCTTTCTCTCTATATCCTCTGTTCTCTCCTCTCTTTCTCTCTATATCCTCTGTTCTCTCCTCTCTTTCCCTCTGTATCCTCTGTTCTCTCCTCTCTTTCTCTCTATATCCTCTGTTCTCTCCTCTCTTTCCCTCTGTATCCTCTGTTCTCTCCTCTCTTTCCCTCTGTATCCTCTGTTCTCTCCTCTCTTTCTCTATATCCTCTGTTCTCTCCTCTCTTTCTCTCTATATCCTTTGTTCTCTCCTCTCTTTCTCTCTATATCCTCTGTTCTCTCCTCTCTTTCCATCTGTATCCTCTGTTCTCTCCTCTCTTTCTCTCTATATCCTCTGTTCTCTCCTCTCTTTCCCTCTGTATCCTCTGTTCTCTCCTCTCTTTCTCTATATCCTCTGTTCTCTCCTCTCTTTCTCTCTATATCCTCTGTTCTCTCCTCTCTTTCCCTCTGTATCCTCTGTTCTCTCCTCTCTTTCTCTCTGTATCCTCTGTTCTCTCCTCTCTTTCTCTCTATATCCTCTGTTCTCTCCTCTCTTTCTCTCTATATCCTCTGTTCTCTCCTCTCTTTCCCTCTGTATCCTCTGTTCTCTCCTCTCTTTCTCTCTGTATCCTCTGTTCTCTCCTCTCTTTCCCTCTGTATCCTCTGTTCTCTCCTCTCTTTCTCTCTGTATCCTCTGTTCTCTCCTCTCTTTCTCTCTGTATCCTCTGTTCTCTCCTCTCTTTCTCTCTATATCCTCTGTTCTCTCTCTCTTTCTCTCTATATCCTCTGTTCTCTCCTCTATTTCTCTCTATATCCTCTGTTCTCTCTCTCTTTCTCTCTATATCCTCTGTTCTCTCCTGTCTTTCTCTCTGTATCCTATGTTCTCTCCTCTCTTTCTCTCTATATCCTCTGTTCTCTCTCTCTTTCTCTCTATATCCTCTGTTCTCTCTCTTTCTCTCTATATCCTCTGTTCTCTCCTCTCTTTCTCTCTGTATCCTCTGTTCTCTCTCTCTTTCTCTCTATATCCTCTGTTCTCTCCTCTCTTTCCCTCTGTATCCTCTGTTCTCTCCTATCTTTCCCTCTGTATCCTCTGTTCTCTCCTCTCTTTCCCTCTGTATCCTCTGTTCTCTCTCTTTCTCTCTATATCATCTGTTCTCTCTCTTTCTCTCTATATCCTCTGTTCTCTCCTCTCTTTCTCTCTATATCCTCTGTTCTCTCCTCTCTTTGTCTCTATATCCTCTGTTCTCTCCCCTCTTGCCCTCTGTATCCTCTGTTCTCTCTCTTTCCCTCTGTATCCTCTGTTCTCTCTCTTTCTCTCTGTATCCTCTGTTCTCTCCTCTCTTTCTCTCTATATCCTCTGTTCTCTCCTCTCTTTCCCTCTGTATCCTCTGTTCTCTCTCTTTCTCTCTGTATCCTCTGTTCTCTCCTCTCGTTCCCTCTGTATCCTCTGTTCTCTCCTCTCTTTCTCTCTATATCCTCTGTTCTCTCCTGTCTTTCCCTATGTATCCTCTGTTCTCTCTCTTTCTCTCTGTATCCTCTGTTCTCTCCTCTCGTTCCCTCTGTATCCTCTGTTCTCTAACTCTTTCTCTCTGTATCCTCTGTTCTCTAACTCTTTCTCTCTATATCCTCTGTTCTCTCTCTCTTTCCCTCTGTATCCTCTGTTCTCTCCTCTCTTTCCCTCTATATCCTCTGTTCTCTCCTCTCTTTCCCTCTGTACCCTCTGTTCTTTAACTCTCTGATATGTTTCTCTTTATGTTCTCAGTTTTTTTTTAGATTTTAGTTACAAAGGGTCACATTGAGACCCAGGTCTCTTTTACAAGTGAGCTCGTCTCTCCTCTCTCTCTCGCTCTCTCTCTCCTTCCATCCTCTCTCTCTCTCTCTCTCCTCTGTTGTCTTCTCTCTCTCTCTCTCTCTCTCTCTCTCTCTCTCTCTCTCTCTCTCTCTCTCTCTCTCTCTCTCTCTCTCTCTCTCTCTCTCTCTCTCTCTCTCTCTCTCTCTCTCTCTCTCTCTCTCTCTCTGTGTCTCTCTCTCACGTGGACACACACCTGTCTTGTCTAACATGAGGCAGGTTGGCAAGACGTTTAGTTCCCCGGGCTCTATTCTGCAGATCTGTGCCTGTCGTTTCATTAGAGACACCCAGAGCCCCCTTTTATTTTATCTCCCCATGTCCGCATGCCGCCGGATCGGCCATTAACTGCCGTGCCCGCCGCTCACCAGCCCAGCCAGGCTCATCAATCTGCTGGCCGCTGAAGGGTCCCTCTCCTCAACACCAGAGATGAATGGACTAATAGAGTTTCATTAGTGGCTCTTGTTGTCTCCCCCCCTCCTCCCTCCATAGCCCAGTCTGGTGAGGAACCTCCCACGTCCTCCCCTTCTTTCCCCTCCTCTCTGTGAGGGACCTTTACTTCATGAGATGCTCAGTGTTTCCCTCTCCGTTTCAGCCTTGCCTCGGGGGACAGGAGGGTGTGGCTGGGGGACTCTGCTGGCTAGGGATTTAGGATGTGAGGCTTGTGAGTGAGTGAGTGAGTGAGTGAGACAGAGAGACACAGAGAGAGAGAGAGAGAGAGAGAGAGAGAGAGAGAGAGAGAGAGAGAGAGAGAGAGAGAGAGAGAGAGAGAGAGAGAGAGAGAGAGAGAGAGAGAGAGAGAGAGAGAGAGAGAGAGAGAGAGAGACGTTGATTCATCAGTAGGATATATGAGGGTAATAATGGAGGCCCAGTGGCTTGGCTGTGACACTGAGACACACACAGAGCCCCATCCATCGCCCTCTCTTTATCAGGGTCAGCAGAGAGGCTAACACTGCTCCGCCAAACACACAGGCTGTGCCATCGCTTTGTATGAGAGAGCACAGTTAACAGACGCTCATTCACTGCTACCTGCTCTGTCCATCCATCTGCTTTTTCAGTCTGTTGGTCCATTTGTATGTCTGTCGGTGGGTCTTTCCATATGTCCTTCCACTGCTATGACTCTTCCTCCGCATTAGTTCCATGTTGTTTTATTGAGGAAAAAACAGTTTTCTCTCCCCTCCTTGGCGTTCCTCATCCCTCTGTAGCTGTACATCAAAGCTGCATGCTAAGTGCAGGCTTTGGGAAGTGGGGTGGCAGGCTTGTCTGCTCCCCTGTCACTGTGCTCCTCCTCTCCCTTCCTCTCCTCCTTTCATCATACCATCCTCTCCTCCTCTATCATCTCAGTCTATCATCTCCCACTCAATCAATAGCTCAATTCACACCGCGCACTTGATGCAAGGGACCTTCACTACTACTGTGTAGGTTTAAGTCAGCCTTGATTTCTCTCTCTCTCTCTCTCTCTCTCTCTCTCTCTCTCTCTCTCTCTCTCTCTCTCTCTCTCTCTCTCTCTCTCTCTCTCTCTCTCTCTCTCTCTCTCTCTCTCTCTCTGTCACTTTGTCTCTCTGTCTCTCTGTCTCTCTGTCTCTCTGTCTCTCTGTCTCTCTCGCTCTCTCTCTCGCTCTCTCTCTCGCTCTCTCGCTCGCTCTCTGTCTCTCTCTTTCTCTCTCTCGCTCTCTGTCTCTCTCTCTCTCTCGCGCTCTCTCTCTCTCCCTCTCCCTCTCTCTCTCAATTCAATTTAAATGACAATTTAAGGGCTTTATTGGCATGGGAAACATATGTTAACATTACCAAAGCAAGTGAAGTAGATAATAAACAAAAGTGGAATAAACAATAAAAAGTGAACAGTAAATATTACACTCACAGAATTTTCAAAAGAATAAAGACATTACAAATGTCATATTATGTCTATATACAGTGTTGTAACGATGTGCAAATAGTTAAAGTACAAAAGGGAAGAGAAATAAACATAAATATGGGTTGTATTTACAATGGTGTTTGTTCTTCACTGGTTGCCCTTTTCCTGTGGCAACAGGTCACACATCTTGCTGCTGTGATGGCACACTGTGGTATTTCACCCAGTAGATATGGGAGTTAATCAAAATTGGGTTTGTTTTCAAATTCTTTCTGGATCTGTGTAATCTGAGGGAAATATGTGTCTCTAATATGGTCATACATTGGGCAGGAGGCTAGGAAGTGAAGCTCAGTTTCCACCTCATTTTGTGGGCAGTGTGCACATAGCCTGTCTTCTCTTGAAAGCCAGGTCTGCCTACGGAGACCTTTCTCAATAGCAAGGCTATGCTCTCTGAGTCTGTACATAGTCAAAGCTTTCCTTAAGTTTGGGTCAGTCGCAGTGGTCAGGTATTCTGCCACTGTGTACTCTCTGTTTAGGGCCAAATAGCATTCTAGTTTGCTCTGTTTCTTTGTTAATTCTTTCAAATGTGTCAAGTAATTATATTTTTGTTTTCTCATGATTTGGTTGGGTCTAATTGTGCTGCTGTCCTGGGGCTCTGTGGGATGTGTTTGTGTTTGTGAACAGAGCCCCAGGACCAGCTTGCTTAGGGGACTCTTCTCCAGGTTCATCTCTCTGAAGGTGATGGCTTTGTTATGGAAGGTTTGGGAATCACTTATTATTAGGTGGTTAGAAAGAGTTTGCCATAGTTAGCCTCTCTCTCCCTGTCTCTCTCTCTCCCTGTCTCTCTCTGTCTCTCTCTGTCTGTCTCTCTCTCTCTCTCTCTCTCTCTCTCTCTCTCTCTCTCTCTCTCTCTCTCTCTCTCTCTCTCTCTCTCTCTCTCTCTCTCTCTCTCTCTCTCTCTCTCTCTCTCTCTCTCTCTCTCTCTCTCTCTCTCTCTCTCTCTCTGTACTAACCTTCTTACTAATCATATAAAAATCTAAGAATCTTAAATGATTACGGAACAACTTGATATGACACATTGAGTGCAGAAGGTGGTGTAGGCAGCTGGAAGAGAGCTTGAGAGAGAGACTGTGGTTCAGCGACGGTGTGTACCAATGTTTTGCCAATTAGACAGACTTTGCCGTAGTAGTGAAATCTCCTAGGAACCTGCAGGAGCTGCCTTGGACTGTTTCCTTACCTGCTGCTCCCTCCGCACACACACACAAAACATACACACACACAAAACATACACACACACACGCACACAGAAACCGCCTCTCCTGCACACACACACACACACACACACACACACACACACACACACACACACACACACACACACACACACACACACACACACACACACACACACACACACACACACACACACACACCTCGGGGTCCAAGGCCAGACAGACAGGCTACCTTCCCCAGACTGACCTAGACATAAGCCTGAATTCGCAAGCATCCGACACGGACATTGTGTCCACCTCACCTGGCCTAACTTAGCTCCCCTTCGGCTCGAAGGGCTATATCAACAGCAAAAAAACTACAGAAAGACTAACTATCTATGGCGAGACTTGGCAGAACACTTACACTACAGGGGTTCAGGCACTGCAGCTAGAGCTCAGGGTTTCAGGCACTGCAGCTAGAGTTCAGGGGTTCAGGCACTGCAGCTAGAGCTCAGGGTTTCAGGCACTGCAGCTAGAGTTCAGGGGTTCAGGCACTGCAGCTAGAGCTCAGTGGTTCAGGCACTGCAGCTAGAGCTCAGTTGTTCAGGCACTGCAGCTAGAGCTCAGGGGTTCAGGCACTGCAGCTAGAGTTCAGGGGTTCAGGCACTGCAGCTAGAGCTCAGTGGTTCAGGCACTGCAGCTAGAGTTCAGGGGTTCAGGCACTGCAGCTAGAGTTCAGGGTTTCAGGCACTGCAGCTAGAGCTCAGGGGTTCAGGCACTGCAGCTAGAGCTCAGGGTTTCAGGCACTGCAGCTAGAGTTCAGGTGTTCAGGCACTGCAGCTAGAGCTCAGGGGTTCAGGCACTGCAGCTGGAGCTGGAGCTGGAGCTCAGGGGTTCAGGCACTGCAGCTAGAGTTCAGGGTTCAGGCACTGCAGCTAGAGTTCAGGGGTTCAGGCACTGCAGCTAGAGCTCAGTGGTTCAGGCACTGCAGCTAGAGTTCAGGGGTTCAGGCACTGCAGCTAGAGTTCAGGGGTACAGGCACTGCAGCTAGAGCTCAGGGTTTCAGGCACTGCAGCTAGAGCTCAGGGGTTCAGGCACTGCAGCTAGAGTTCAGGGGTTCAGGCACTGCAGCTAGAGCTCAGGGGTTCAGGCACTGCAGCTAGAGTTCAGGGGTTAAGGCACTGCAGCTAGAGTTCAGGGGTTCAGGCACTGCAGCTAGAGCTCAGTGGTTCAGGCACTGCAGCTAGAGCTCAGTTGTTCAGGCACTGCAGCTAGAGCTCAGGGGTTCAGGCACTGCAGCTAGAGTTCAGGGGTTCAGGCACTGCAGCTAGAGCTCAGTGGTTCAGGCACTGCAGCTAGAGTTCAGGGGTTCAGGCACTGCAGCTAGAGCTCAGGGGTTCAGGCACTGCAGCTAGAGCTCAGGGTTTCAGGCACTGCAGCTAGAGTTCAGGCGATCAGGCACTGCAGCTAGAGCTCAGGGGTTCAGGCACTGCAGCTGGAGCTGGAGCTGGAGCTCAGGGGTTCAGGCACTGCAGCTAGAGTTCAGGGGTTCAGGCACTGCAGCTAGAGTTCAGGGGTTCAGGCACTGCAGCTAGAGCTCAGTGGTTCAGGCACTGCAGCTATCAGATCCAATGTTATTTGTCACATGCTTAGTAAACAACAGGTGCAGAATAACAGTGAAATACTTACTTACGGGCCCTTCCCAACAATGTAGAGAGAAAAAAGAGAAATATAATTCAAATCAAATGTTATTTGTCACATGCACCAAATACAACCTTACAGTGAAATGCTTACTTAAACGCCCTTAACTTCTCTGCGCTACGGATCCCTTTTACGGGATCATTTTCCTAAACAACCGCTGATTTGCAGGGCGCAAAATATTACTAAAAATATTTATAATCATGCAATCACAAGTGAAATATACCAAAACACAGTTTAGCTTGTTGTTAATCCACCTATCGTGTCAGATTTTGAAAATATGCTTTGCAGCGAAAGAAATCCAAGCTTTTGTGAGTGTATCAATCAATGCTAGAACAGTTAGCCTTATATTTGCTTGGTTAGCTTGGTCACGAAAGTCAGAAAAGCAATCAAATTAATCGCTTACCTTTGATAATCTTCGGATGTTTGCACTCACGAGACTCCCAGTTACACAATAAATGTTATTTTTGTTCGATAAATATTACTTTTATAACAAAAAAACGCCATTTGGGTTGCGCGTTATGTTCAGAAAACCACAGCCTCGTTCCGTTCCTGAAAGGCAGACAAATTCCAAAAAGTATCCGTAATGTTCGTAGAAACATGTCAAACGTTTTTTATAATCAATCCTCGGGTTGTTTTTAACATACATAATTGATCATATTTCAACTGGACGGTAACCTATTCATTAAAAGAGAGAAAGAAAATGTCGAGCTACCCCTCTCGCGCGCAGGAACTAATCAAAGGACACCTGATTTGTTTTGAAAAATCTCGTTCATTTTTCAAAATAAAAGCCTGAAACTATGTCGAAAGCCTGGTCACAGCCTGAGGAAGCCATTGGAAAAGGAATCTGGTTGATACGCCTTTAAATGGAGGAGGGGCAGGCAACAGAACAGGGATAAAAAAAAAAAAAGCACTTCCGGGTTGGATTTCCGCAGGTTTTCGCCCGCAGAATCAGTTTCGTTATACTCACAGACAATATTTTGACAGTTTTGGAAACTTTGGAGTGTTTTCTATCCTAATCTGTAAATTATATGCATATTCTACGATCTGGGCCTGAGAAATAGTCCGTTTACGTTGGGAACGTTATAAAAAAATAAATAATAATTCTGGCCCCTAGCGTCAAGAAGTTAACAAAGAGATACACACACCCTCCTCTCAGCTTCCTCGATGCCACCGTTCTGTCCTGCAGATGTATAGAAAGACCAGCTAGATTTATATTTACCATGTCCTTGTTCAGCCACGACTCAGAGAAACATAGGATATTACAGTTCTTCAGATCAGGTTGACAGGATAGTCTCGAATGGAGCTCATCCAGTTTATTCTCCAGTGATTGCACATTCGCCAATAGAACGGGTAGAGGCGATTCACCCACTCTCTGGCTTCTATAGCGTCATCTCCTTCTTCGAGTGTCGGGGATATCGGCCTGGTCTGCAATAATCAATGTCTTACGCCTCTGAAAAGAGGAAAACTTTTCTCAATTGGAATTTCTGGTAGTCCCCTGCTCATTTTAACTCATCCCGCGGGGCGAAGCATCTGCATAACGTTTTCATAGGGACGCAGACATTTTGGAACTAGGGAGTACTGTTTAGGAGGTGGTGGAGACGTCTCGCAGCACTCTGGGGCTGATGGGTGGAGTGTTGCCTGGTTGAAGGACATGTGTTAACCATGATGGATGCTCTGTCAGTAACATTGCACATGGCAGGGGGTGAAATTAGGCAAAATGAGTCACAGAGAGTTAGAGAGGGAAGGGGAGGGAGAGAAGGGCAGAGGCAGGGGGAGAGAGAGAGAGAGAGAGAGCTAGATAAATGGGAAAGAGAGAGAGAGAGGAGAGAGAGAAGGGGAGGGAGAGAAGGGCAGAGGCAGGGAGAAAGAGAGAGAGCGAGGCAGATAGGTCTCTAAAGCAGAGCGCTCTAACCAGTGGCTCCTCTGAACACATTTCACTCGTGGCAGAGCTGTGCTGTCAAGGAACCCTGAGACTCAGTGATGTCATGACTCTGCTGCTACCTTTTGAAGCTTCTGAAAAATGCAGCCCTTTTCTTTTAAGAAAAGGAGGCTTACTTTTATTTGTACACAAACAGACACATCAGGCCTTGACCAACTGTCTCCAGAGAAAAGAGTGTGACAGGTGTGTGTGTGTGTGTGTGTGTGTGTGTGTGTACATGTGTGTTTGATGTCTCAGAACCATAATTCTCGTTTGGTATGTTTCCAAGAAATCAGGTTCACTCTCTCAACATTACTAGGCCAACTTGTTTTCATGCAACGTAACGATGCAGTCTGGGACTGTTTCTGAAATACTCGTCTGGACAATCTCTCTTTTTCAACGGAAAAGTGTCACGTCGGAAAGAGGAGTACTCTGGGCATGATTTACTCTGCGCATAAAAAACAATCATCATCTATTTACACTCGGCAAAACAATCATCATAAATGACACATTTGTACCAGTGCTGAGAAAACGTGCGCTCGGATGCTCTTTGTTTACGATTAAACAAATACGGTCCCTTGGCTCACTGTGATGAAGTATGAACAACGAGCTGTCTTTTGTTTTGGAAGACGATGCCTTCCCTTTTTTAATGAAGCGCGGGGCCCCTTTGAATGAAGACTCAATGGGCCGTGGAAAGGGCCCCCCCTCCGTCGCTCCTTTCACTCTTCTCCGGCTTCTGAACCGGCGACCCCCCTCATCTTGTTGGAGGATTAGAGGAAGAAGGGGCCATTACCTTCTGTCTAGTTCCCCGTCCTTAGAGGGGAGACGGATGGGGGCCCTTGCACTCGCGCGCACACACACACACACACATCAGTGGAGGCTGCTGAGGGGAGGCCGGCTCATAATAATGGCTGAAATTTAGTCAATGGAATGGTATCAACCAATGTGTTTAGTTGATCGCACGCACGCACGCACGCACGCAATTGTCTCACAGTCCATATAGGTCTCCTCGCGGACAGGAATGCTGCTCCCCTTGAAAGTCGCCCATATCTCTCTCTCTCCTCTGTCTCTGAGAGCCAGACTAAATTGAGAACACAGAGAGGTGTTGTGTATGGTGTCCAAGTGAGGACAGCCGATTTGTGAACATCCCCATACTATAGAACTCCCTCCCTACAGACCTGCTCCAACATCCCTCCTTACAGGGTAAGACCTGCTCCAACCTCCCTCCATACAGACCTGCTCCAACCTCCCACCCTACAGACCTGCTCCAACCTCCCTCCCTAAAGACCTGCTTCAATCTCCCACTCTACAGACCTGCTACAACCTCCCTCCATAAGACCTGCTTCAACCTCCCTCCATAAGACCTGCTCCAACCTCCCTCCCTAAAGACCTGCTCCAACCTCCCTCCATACAGACCTGCTCCAACCTCCCTCTCTACAGACCTGCTCCAACCTCCCTCCATAGAGACCTTCTCCAACCTCCCACTCTACAGACCTGCTCCAACCTCCCTCCATACAGACCTGCTCCAACCTCCCTCCATACAGACCTGCTCCAACCTCCCTCTCTACAGACCTGCTCCAACCTCCCTCCCTAAAGACCTGCTCCAACCTCCCACTCTACAGACCTGCTCCAACCTCCCTCCATAAGACCTGATTCAACCTCCCTCTCTACAGACCTGCTTCAACCTCCCTCCCTACAGACCTGCTCCAACCTCCCTCCAAAAATACCTGTTCCTACCTCCCTCCCTACAGACCTGCTCCAACCTCCCTCCCTACAGACCTGCTCCAACCTCCCTCCATAGAGACCTTATCCAACCTCCCTCCGAATTCTAAGTCAGGTGAACAGAAGGACTTGAGTTCCTGTATGTTGTTATGATCACACCACGTCTCGTTAATCATAAGGCATACACCCCCGCCCCTCTTCTTACCAGAAAGATGCTTGTTTCTGTCGGCGCGATGCGTGAAGAAACCAGCTGGCTGCACCGACTCCGATAGCGCCTCTCGAGTGAGCCATGTTTCCGTGAAGCAAAGAACGTTACAGTCTCTGGAAGGCAACTCTTGCTCGGATTTCATCAACCTTGTTGTCAAGAGACTGGACATTGGCGAGTAGTATGCTAGGGAGTGGAGCGCGATGTGCCCGTCTCCGGAGCCTGACCAGAAGACCGCTTCGTTTGCCCCTTTTACGGCGTCGTTGTTTAGGGTCGCCGGCTGGAATCAGATCCATTGTCCTGGGTGGAAGGCAAAACACAGAATCCACTTCGGGAGAGTCATATTCCTGGTCCATACAGACCTGCTCCACCTCCCTCCGTACAGACCTGCTCCAACCTCCCTCCCTACAGACCTGCTCCAACCTCCCTCCATACAGACCTGCTCCAACCTCCCTCCCTACAGACCTGCTCCAACCTCCATCCAAACAGAACTGCTCCAACATCCCTGCATAAGACCTGCTTCAACCTCCCTCCCTACAGACCTGCTCCAACCTCCCTCCAAAAAGACCTGTTCCTACCTCTCTCCCTACAGACCTCCTCCAACCTCCCTCCCTACAGACCTGCTCCAACATCCCTCCATAAGACCTGCTTCAACCTCCCTCCCTACAGACCTGCTCCAACCTCCCTCCAAAAAGACCTGTTCCTACCTCTCTCCCTACAGACATCCTCCAACCTCCCTCCCTACAGACCTGCTCCAACATCCCTCCATAAGACCTGCTTCAACCTCCCTCCCTACAGACCTGCTTCAACCTCCCTCCCTACAGACCTGCGCCAACCTCCCTCCATACAGGCCTGCTCCAACCTCCTTCCATACATACCTGCTCCTACCTCCCTCCATACAGACCTGCTCCAACCTCCCTCCATACAGATCTGCTCCAACCTTCCATACATACCTTCTCCTACCTCCCTCCCTACAGACCTGCTCCAACCTCCCTCCATACAGACCTGCTTCAATCTCCCTCCGTACAGACCTGCTCCAACCTCCCTCCGTACAGACTTGCTCCAACCTCCCTCCCTACAGACCCGCACCAACCTCCCTCCATACAGACCTGCTCCTGCCTCCCTCCCTACAGACCTGCTCCAACCTCCCTCTCTACATACCTGCTCCTCCCTCCCTACAGACATGTTCCTGCCTCCCTCCCTACAGACCTGCTCCAACCTCCCACCCTACAGACATGTTCCTGCCTCCCTCTCTACAGACCTGCTCCAACCTCCATCCCTACAGACATGTTCCTGCCTCCCTCCCTACAGACCTGCTCCAACCTCCCTCCATACAGACCTGCTCTTACCTCCCTCCCTACAGACCCGCTCCAACCTCCCTCCCTACAGACATGCGCCAACCTCCCTCCCTACAGACCTGCTCCAACCTCCCTCCATACAGACCTGCTCCAACCTCCCTCCATACAGAGCTGCTCCAACCTCCCTCCCTACAGACATGCGCCAAACTCCCTCCAAACAGTCCTGCTCCAACCTCCCTCCATACAGACCTGCTCCAAACTCCCTCCAAACAGGATATTTGTGTGCATGCTAGCGTGTGTGAGTGGGTGGGTGTGCGTGGGTAGGTGGGTGTTTGTGTGTGTGTACGTGTCTGGTCTGGGAAGACCAGAGAAACTTCTCAATGTGTCCTCCGTCTTTTCTCCACGGTCTCTACTTATCATCCCTCTACTGTGCCTCTATTTATCATCCCTCTACTGTGTCTCTATTTATCATCCCTCTACTGTGTCTCTATTTATCATCCCTCTACTGTGTCTCTATTTATCATCCCTCTACTGTGTCTCTATTTATCATCCCTCTACTGTGCCTCTATTTATCATCCCTCTACTGTGTCTCTATTTATCATCCCTCTACTGTGTCTCTATTTATCATCCCTCTACTGTGCCTCTATTTATCATCCCTCTACTGTGTCTCTATTTATCATCCCTCTACTGTGTCTCTATTTATCATCCCTCTACTGTGTCTCTATTTATCAACCCTCTACTGTGTCTCTATTTATCATCCCTCTACTGTGTCTCTATTTATCACCCCTCTACTGTGTCCCTATTTATCATCCCTCTGTGTCTTTGTCCCAGGCTTTGACCAGCCTCTGGGGAAAAGTAGATCACTATGTAGGGATTTGGGTGCCATTTGAGACACAACCTGTGTGTTGTAGTCGTGGTGTATTGATCGAGCGGTGACCTCTAACCTCACCTATGAGTAATGGAATTCTCCCCCTTCGTGGCTCGGTCAAGGTCTCACAACCGAACACCACACATGCTCTGTACAGCCAATGATCGATCCCTTGAGAGGAGTCAAGCACACACACACACACACACACACACACACACACACACACACACACACACACACACACACACACACACACACACACACACACACACACACACACACACACACACACACACACACACACACACACACACACACACACACACACACTGTCCTTATAGAACCCCATCTCTTTGCTTTTGTGTTTTTAAAGTCCTTCAAGTTGTCGAGTCAGCGTTTGTGAGAACATTTTTGTGATCTTGAATTCCCCTCTCCACCACCCCTAATTACTACATTTTATTTGTGATATTCTGACATGGCAGATATGGTGTTTCCTTCACCTTGACATGAGGTGAAGAACCGATAGGTCCCATGTAAAGATAACATGGAGAAAGGACTGTGTTCAGCAATGCTGCAATGTTCTCCCACACTTTACACACTTAACAGATAGGCATGGATAGGGAAGGGGAGGCCTGTTGATGCTGAGGGGGAAGTGTTTGCCAGAGAGAGGCTTGTTGACGCAGAGGGGGAAGTGTTTGTTGGAGACAGGCCTGTTGAGACAGGCCGTGCTTCTACACCTGCACTGCTTGCTGTTTAGGGTTTTAGGCTGGCTTTCTGTACAGCACTTTGTGACATCAGCTGATGTAAGAAGGGCTTTATAAATACATTTTATTGATTGATTGATTGACACGGAGGGGGAAGTGTTTGTTGGAGACAGGGCTGCTGACCCAGAGGGGGAAGTGTTTGTTGGAGACAGGGCTGTTGATGCTGAGGGGGAAGTGTTTGTTGGAGACAGGGCTGTTGATGCTGAGGGGGAAGTGTTTGTTGGAGACAGGCCTGTTGACGCAGAGGGGGAAGTGTTTGTTTGAGACAGGGCTGTTGATGCTGAGGGGGAAGTGTTTGTTGGAGACAGGGCTGTTGCTGCTGAGGGGGAAGTGTTTGTTGGAGACAGGCCTGTTGACCCAGAGGGGGAAGTGTTTGTTGGAGACAGGGCTGTTGATGCTGAGGGGGAAGTGTTTGTTGGAGACAGGGCTGTTGACCCAGAGGGGGAAGTGTTGGTTTGGAGACAGGGCTGTTGACCCAGAGGGGGAAGTGTTTGTTTGAGACAGGGCTGTTGATGCAGAGGGGGAAGTGTTTGTTGGAGACAGGCCTGTTGATGCTGAGGGGGAAGTGTTTGTTGGAGACAGGGCTGTTGATGCAGAGGGGGAAGTGTTTGTTGGAGACAGGGCTGTTGATGCTGAGGGGAAGTGTTTGTTTGAGACAGGGCTGTTGATGCTGAGGGGAAGTGTTTGTTGGAGACAGGGCTGTTGATGCTGAGGGGGAAGTGTTTGTTGGAGACAGGGCTGTTGATGCTGAGGGGGAAGTGTTTGTTGGAGACAGGGCTGTTGATGCTGAGGGGGAAGTGTTTGTTTGAGACAGGGCTGTTGATGCTGAGGGGGAAGTGTTTGTTGGAGACAGGGCTGTTGATGCTGAGGGGGAAGTGTTTGTTGGAGACAGGGCTGTTGATGCTGAGGGGGAAGTGTTTGTTGGAGACAGGGCTGTTGATGCAGAGGGGGAAGTGTTTGTTTGAGACAGGGCTGTTGATGCAGAGGGGGAAGTGTTTGTTGGAGACAGGGCTGTTGATGCTGAGGGGGAAGTGTTTGTTGGAGACAGGGCTGTTGATGCTGAGGGGAAGTGTTTGTTGGAGACAGGGCTGTTGATGCTGAGGGGGAAGTGTTTGTTGGAGACAGGGCTGTTGATGCTGAGGGGAAGTGTTTGTTTGAGACAGGGCTGTTGATGCAGAGGGGGAAGTGTTTGTTGGAGACAGGGCTGTTGATGCTGAGGGGAAGTGTTTGTTGGAGACAGGGCTGTTGATGCTGAGGGGAAGTGTTTGTTGGAGACAGGGCTGTTGATGCTGAGGGGAAGTGTTTGTTTGAGACAGGGCTGTTGATGCAGAGGGGGAAGTGTTTGTTGGAGACAGGGCTGTTGATGGTTTGGGAAAAGAGATGAGTTTGGGTTGAGGCTGGTTGGAGGTCTAGCCTTATGTGACATGGAAAATCTGCACACCGCAATCTCAGACACGCAAACACACACACACACACACACACACACACACACACACACACACACACACACACACACACACACACACACACACACACACACACACACACACACACACACACACACACACACACACACACACACACACTGTGTCCTTGTACACACACACTTCGGAGCCCTCGGTGATCCCAGGAATCCGGGCAGGGGAGAGGGCCCACACCCGGAATAGCAGCACAGCCACATTTAGCAGCATACACCACATTCCCATTCCCAGCTGCCTCCAATGCCCCACAGAAATCACTCACTGACCAGCACACACACACATGCGCAAGCAAGCACACAAGAATGCGTTCACATACCCATGCACGCACGCACACACACACACACACACACACACACACACACACACACACACACACACACACACACACATAAACACACCCACACACGCATACAAACACACACACACACACCATTCCACTTTCCACTATAACTTCCAAACAACATGTTTTCTGTGTTATTGGTCTGAATAATATGAATGACCCTGAACAGACTCCAAACACTCCATGCAGTATGTATCTATATCCTGCCCCATTACACAGCACAGATAAAGACTGGGAGGGCTAATCCTACAACCATCTGGTGTGGCCGCTGCTGGCGGGGTGGATGCAGTAGCAGAGACCTGCTGGAAGCTGGAATAGACCCTGGGTACTCCTACTGATCTGGAGGGCACTGATCCACACAGTAGTCCACGAGTCCGCCAGTCAAGTCTGGTAGAGAGGGAGGGAGGGAGGGAGAGAGGGAGAGAGGGAGGGAATGAGGGAGGCAGGGAGGGAGAGAGGGAGGGAGGTAGACAGGGAGGTAGACAGGAAGGGAGGTAGACAGGGAGGGAGGTAGACAGACAGGGAGGGTAGGAGGGAGGGAGGGAGGCAGGGAGGCAGGGAGGGTGGGAGGGAGGGAGGGAGGGAGCCCTAGAGTACAGCAGCTACATCATGGACAGATGCTTGATAATGGGGCATCGGGAAACAAACAACTCAAAGTGTTAATATTGGAGACAAATATGTACAAACTCAGCAAAAAAAGAAACGTCCCTTTTTCAGCAGCCTGTCTTTCAAAGATAATTCATAATAATCCAAATAACTTCACAGATCTTCATTGTAAAGGGTTTAAACACTGTTTCCATGCTTGTTCAATGAACCATAAACAACTAATGAACATGCACCTGTGGAACGGTCGTTAAGACACTAACAGCTTACAGACGGTAGGCAATTAAGGTCACAGTTATGAAAACTTAGGACACTAAAGAGGCCTTCCCACTGACTCTGAAAAACACCAAAAGAAAGATGCCAAGGGTCCCTGCTCATCTGCATGAACGTGCCCTAGGCATGCTGCAAGGAGGCATGAGGACTGCAGATCTGGCTAGGGCAATAAATTGCAATGTCCGTACTGTGAGACGCCTAAGACAGCGCTACAGGGAGACAGGACGGACAGCTGATTGTCCTCGCAGTGGCAGACCCCGTGTAACTACACCTGCACAGGATCAGTACATCCGAACATCACACCTGCGGGACAGGTACAGGATGGCAACAACAACTGCCCGAGTTACACCAGGAACGCACAATCCCTCCATCAAATCAAATGTATTTATAAAGCCCTTCTTACATCAGCTGATATCTCAAAGTGCTGTACAGAAACCCAGCCTAAAACCACAAACAACAAGCAATGCAGGTGTAGAAGCCCTCAATCAGTGCTCAGACTGTCCGCAATAGGCTGAGAGAGGCTGGGCTGAGGGCTTGTAGGCCTGTTGGATCGGAGGGTGAGGACTAGGGCCATTCTCCCCAGAAATGTCCGGGAACTTGCCGGTGCCTTGGTGGAAGAGTGGGGTAACATCTCACAGCAAGAACTGGCAAATCTGGTGCAGTCCATGAGGAGGAGATGCACTACAGTACTTAATGCAGCTGGTGGCCACACCAGTTACTGACTGTTACTTTTGATTTTGACCCCCCCCCCCCCCTTTGTTCAGGGACACAATATTTCATTTATGTTAGTCACATGTCTGTGGAACTTGTTCAGTTTATGTCTTAGTTGTTGAATCTTATGTTCGTACCAATATTTACACATGTTAAGTTTGCTGAAAATAAACGCAGTTGACAGTGAGAGGACGTTTCTTTTTTTGCTGAGTTTATACAGTAAACTTGTTGTATGTATTAAACTTGAACTTGAAATAGTATGCATCAATCCGGGCGGTAAATATGACACCTTAGTTTGATCTGGGCCTCCTAATGTCACCAGCTGCCACCTATCATGAGACAGGGCATAAAACGGTTAGCGGTCACAGACATCAGATCTGAGCATGTGAACTCGACCTGAGCCACAACGCTAGCGCTGTCCTCCTGCTCCTGCTCCTCCTCCTCCTGCTCCTGCTCCTGCTCCTGCTCCTGCTCCTCCTCCTCCTCCTGCTCCTCCTCCTCCTGCTCCTCCTGCTCCTCCTCCTCCTCCATCTCCTGCTCCTTCTCCTGCTCCACCTGCTCCTTTTCTTTCTTCCCCTTCCGCGCCTTCTCCTCCTGCTCCTCTTCCTCCTGCTCCTCCTCCTGCTCCTGCTCCTCCTGCTCCTCCTGCGCCACCTGCTCCTGCTCCTCCTCCTCCTCCTCCTGCTCCTCCTCCTCCTCCTCCTTCTGCTCCCCCTGCTCCACCTGCTCCTCCTCCTCCTCCTCCTCCTCCTCCTGCTCCTCCTCCTCCTGCTCCTTCTCCTCCTGCTCCTCCTCCTCCTGCTCCACCTGCTCCTTTTCTTTCTTCCCCCTGCTCCTTGGTGGTGGTCATAAAGAGCTAATTTTCCTGCTACCATGGTACATGGCTGAATTAAACCCCATTATGAAATGTGACGGGTCATTAATAAGATGGATGGCCGGCGGCCACAGGGCCCCCACCCGGCTCTTTGTCTTGCCTGCAGGCCCTCACTAACAATGGGGTTAGTCCCTGGCAGGGGCCCCGTGGGCAGGGATTACTGACCTGGAGCGCTGGTTGGAGGGGGGGGGGGGGCGATTTATGCCTCGACAGCAAGGTGGGGGCCATGGGGGTGGGGAGAGATAAATGCGGCCAGTAATTGAGTTTGGGCAGTGATTCGTGGTCACCATGGTTGGGACTGGATCTGCTGGTGGCAGTAGTATGGTCTTGCCGGGGGCACATCCCCCCCGTGCTCTTCACTCACTGTCCTCCAGTCTTCCCGGGGGCCATGATGGAGGACAGGTGGAGAGGGAGGGAGAGAGGGGGGATGAAGGATGAGATGGTTTGAGGCTGTTCAGGTCAGAGCTCTCTCTCTATGAGGATGGACGTGTAGGACAGGTGCTATTGGACACTGAGTACCTTGTCAGAACTGTCTCTGCATCGTCCGTGCTCTGTGCTGTTCCTGGCTCAGGGTTTACGTGACACTGTTATGGCTGAGAAGGTGTGCTTTGTCTGTGGATATTCTTTATGTCTGTGGATATGCGTTTTGTCTGTGAATATTCTTTATGTCTGTGGATTTGTGTTTTGTCTGTGGATATTGTATTTGTCTGTGGATATGTGTTGTGTGTGTGGATGTGTGTTGTGTCTGTGTATATGTGTTGTGTCTGTGGATGTGTGTTGTGTGTGGATGTGTGTTGTGTGTGTGGATTTGTGTTGTGTCTGTGGATGTGTGTTGTGTCTGTGGATGTGTGTTGTGTCTGTGGATATGTGTTGTGTCTGTGGATGTGTGTTGTGTCTGTGGATATGTGTTGTGTGTGTGGATATGTGTTGTGTGTGTGGATATGTGTTGTGTCTGTGGATGTGTGTTTTGTCTGTGGATGTGTGTTGTGTCTGTGGATGTGCGTTGTGTCTGAGGATATGTGTTGTGTGTGTGGATATGTGTTGTGTCTGCAGATGTGTGTTTTGGCTGTGGATGTGTGTTGTGTGTGTGGATATGTGTTGTGTCTGTGGATGTGTGTTGTGTCTGTGGATGTGTGTTTTGTCTGTGGATATGTGTCGTGTCTGTGGATGTGCGTTGTGTCTGAGGATATGTGTTGTGTGTGTGGATATGTGTTGTGTCTGTGGATGTGTGTTTTGTCTGTGGATGTGTGTTTTGTCTGTGGATATGTGTCGTGTCTGTGGATGTGCGTTGTGTCTGTGGATATGTGTTGTGTGTGTGGATATGTGTTGTGTCTGTGGATGTGTGTTTTGTCTGTGGATGTGTGTTTTGTCTGTGGATATGTGTGTGCTGTGGTTGTGTCTGAGGATATGTGTTGTGTCTGTGGATGTGTGTTGTGTCTGTGGATATGTGTTGTGTCTGTGGATATGTGTTGTGTCTGTGGATATGTGTTGTGTGTGTGGATGTGTATTTGGCTGTGTATTTGCTGGTGTGTCTCCCCTCTGGTGCATGCTGTTCACTGGGCTCAGGTGTGCTGTGTTGAAAGGTGTCTTCGGGCTTTCAAGGTTTATGCATTGATTTCTGTTTCCAGGCCAACTGTTCATGTTGGATACCAAGGGCCAATGGGCTTCATTGACACTCTCTCAAGCTGGGAAGTAGGAAACTAGGGAGCACAGAATCTCTGTAACACGTCCTCCAATGGGCCCAATATTGTACTAGTTGGGGAACTAGTTTGCCAATGTGGACCATAATTCATGTGAATTATTGGGGTGGCAGGTAGCCTAGCAGTTAGAGGGGCGAGCCGTTGGCAGCAGCCACTCGATGTTAGTGGTGGCTGTTTAACAGTCTGATGGCCTTGAGATAGAAGCTGTTTTTCAGTCTCTCGGTCCCTGCTTTGATGCACCTGTACGTGTAAGCGTGGAATCAGATTGGTCGGACCAGCGTTGAACAGACATGAGCGCGGGAGCTTCTTGTTTTAGTTTCTGTCTGTAGGCTGGAAGCAACAAAATGGAGTCGTGGTCAGCTTTTCCCGAAAGGAGGGCGGGGGAGGACCTTATATGCGTCGCGGAAGTTAGAATAACAATCCAGGGTTTTACCAGCCCTGGTTGCGCAATCGATATGCTGATAGAATTTAGGGAGTCTTGTTTTCAGATTAGTCTTGTTAAAATCCCAAGCTACAATGAATGCAGCCTCAGGATATGTGGTTTCCAGTTTACATAGAGTCAAATAGAGTTCATTCAGGGCCATCGATGTGTCTGCTTGGGGGGGAATATATACGGCTGTGATTATAATCGAAGAGAATTCCCTTGGTAGATAATGTGGTCGACATTTGATTGTGAGGAATTCTAGGTGAACAGAAGGACTTGAGTTCCTGTATGTTGTTATGATCACACCACGTCTCGTTAATCATAAGGCATACCCCCCCGCCCCTCTTCTTACCAGAAAGATGCTTGTTTCTGTCGGCGCGATGCGTGAAGAAACCAGCTGGTTGCACCGACTCCGATAGCGCCTCTCGAGTGAGCCATGTTTCCGTGAAGCAAAGAACGTTACAGTCTCTGGAAGGCAACTCTTGCTCTGATTTCATCAACCTTGTTGTCAAGAGACTGGACATTGGCGAGTAGTATGCTAGGGAGCGGTGCGCGATGTGCACGTCTCCGGAGCCTGACCAGAAGACCGCTTCGTTTGCCCCTTTTACGGCGTCGTTGTTTAGGGTCGCCGGCTGGGATCAGATCCATTGTCCTGGGTGGAAGGCAAAACACAGGATCTGCTTCGGGAAAGTCATATTCCTGGTCGTAATGATGGTGAGTTGACGTTGCTCTTATATTCAGTAGTTCCTCCCGCCTGTATGTAATGAAACCTAATAAATAACACGTAAAAAAACGAAATACTGCATAGTTTCCTAGGAACGCGAAGCGAGGCGGCCATCTCTGCCGGAAGTACAACAGCTCCGCGGGCGCCCAGAGTGGCAGCCCCCCTACACCTTTTCAGAACCTGGATATGAATGTGTGTCTTTCAGAGGGGTTGGGTTCAAAACGAAAGTCACATCTCGGTTGGACCAATCGACCAATAAAGGGATCTTAAAAATACCTCTCTCTATGATGAGGTCATCCCCAGTGCCAATAACCCCAGAAATGCACTACCATCATTCCTCAATACTCCTGTAGGGATTGGTTCCCAGGGTCATATATCAGGGATAATGAATGTGGGTTGTTACAAGCTATTCCCATTCCCCCATAGTACACCACACTACTGGAGTCGTCAGGATGTTGCTGAAATGGCGGGAGGAAGTCCTCTGTGGACGCCATTTGTTAGGGCTATTGACCACTTTCAGACCCAACTGGGCTTTAATTAGCTGCGAACCAGCTCAAAGGAATAGAAGTCGATACCGGAGCGAAGTAAATGATTAAAAACCATATGAGGTTTTTATTTGCTTAGTCGCAAGTATGGTGTTACTGGGAGGTGGAGGTGGAGGAGGGAGGAGGAGGAGGGAGGAGGAGGAGGAGGTGGAGGAGGGAGGAGGAGGTGGAGGAGGGGGGAGGAGGTGGAGGGAGGAGGGAGGAGGAGGAGGAGGGAGGTGGAGGAGGGAGGTGGAGGTGGAGGAGGGAGGAGGGGGAGGAGGAGGGGGGAGGAGAGGCTGTTTTTAGATTTGTTCTCAACCTGAGTGGTTTGTGAACAGTGGTCTATGGTCAGATTGTTTCTGATAAAGTACACATGTATTGATTGAAAATGGAAGGAGTTTCCACTCATTGGCCCTTTTGTTGTGTTTTGTTGCCCTGGTGTGGGATACAATATTGAGGGACTGAACATTTCTACAAAATAGCTTTGGTTTGTTACGGCGACGTATGGTACATGTCAACAAAATAATCCAATATTTCTATGTATTAGTAAGTAGAAGCAGTAGATCAGTATTCGGATAATTTTTAAACCCTGATGAGACCAGCGTCGTATTTGATTGACAGCAACAGCTGACTGAGTTAGGCCCTGAGGACACCATTTTGGCCACGGAACAGTCACCCGTACGTTGGGGACGTGATGAAGGAAGTGTATTTGGACGACCATTTTGACTCTCCTGATATTCCTCCAAAGCACTGCTAACCGAAAATACAATTTGCCCTCTAATTTTGCATCCCAAATGACACAAGGATAACCTCTTTAAATGTTGAGGTTTGAGCTTTTATTGCTAACAATGGGCATTAGGCCTACAGGACGCACACCTCTTAGATGCTAGTCTCCGATGGATACCATATTTACTTCAAAGACGTCAGAGGAGGAGACAAGGGATTGACCGTTTTCTTACCCCTTTTCAGTTGACACGCTATCATTTGTATACTCTCTGTGGAACTGAGGATATTTCTTTATAGCTTCTTAATGCCAAAACTGTTGGCCCTACTTAGGGACAGCAATCGTTCAGAGGATGTGAAGTACTGTTTTTTTTTTTTATATGACGTGTTATGTTCTAGTGTGGTCTAATATGTGGGGATGAAACTGTCTTGCCAGAATCGTTAATTGCATATTATACCTCAAGCGTCTCTCATCCATTCCCTCAAGCGTCTCTGCCAGGCAGTTTTATGGTATAAATAACAGCCTTGTGGAAAAAGACAGAACTATGCCCATATTAGGGGATTTATTTGACTCTTCCAAAACTGAAAAAGAGGTAAAAAGATTGTCATCCAAGGTTATTTGACCCTAGGCTGTCCATCTCTCTCTCTCTCTCTCTCTCTCTCTCTCTCTCTCTCTCTCTCTCTCTCTCTCTCTCTCTCTCTCTCTCTCTCTCTCTCTCTCTCTCTCTCTCTCTCTCTCTCTCGATTCCTCTGTGCTTCATTTGGCTGTAGAGATGAAAGAGTAGCTGAATTATTATGGGATGGCCGCTTCTGCCAGTGCCGTGGGCCTCTGATAGCCCTCATATGGACACACTTAAAACCCCTGGCAACCGTTTTTGGTGTTTACGGAATCAACAAAGGCAGAACTTGGAACCCGGCTGGAACCAAAAAAAGTTCCACTTAATTTATAAAACACTTCAACAATTCATCTCGCAGCTATTATTGTAGGACTCAGGGACGGACTGGACACTGGCATATTTTTAGAGGGGCATTTTTAGCTAACACATAGCTCAGTTGAACACTCTGATCCTGTGGTCACTGTGTCTGGGATTTGATACACTTAACATGACGGAACATTGAGTTAAGAAATGGAACTCAAGATAACACATGACTGCTTCTTTTATGTCTTTCAGTTTAGCATATTCTATAGTGTGTACACATCAAACGCTAAATGTCACACATACAAGAGGTACCACAATCATTCATCTGTCTGCTTTCCTGTTGCGTCACTTCACATGTGAGCGTACATGACAATTGTGTTTGACATAACAGTTCACAAATAGAATTGCGTAAACCCCTTATGAAGACAGTGTGCATGGTCATTCCATGGTCATTCGTTGTGTGCCAGCGGAGCAGAGGATGCCTCAGACTCTTAGGATGACTAACCTAGTGTTAGATTCTTCTGGGGGAACAGCACATGCCAGTTGTTAATGACACTGAGTAGAAATAGCCCCCTGCTATTCCAATCTCCAGCCGGACAGGTGAGTTATAACACGAAGCCCAAACACTCTCACACCACACAGCTTGCACGCATGCAACCGCACGCACACAAACACAAACTGTGTGCTCACTGACTCACACATGCACTCACAGTCAGTGCAGTCACACAAACACACAGGCATGGACAGATGAACACACAGACATGGACAGATGAACACACAGACATGGAAAGATGATCACACAGACATGGAAAGATGATCACACAGACATGGAAAGATGATCACACAGACATGGAAAGATGATCACACAGACATGGAAAGATGAACACACAGACATGGACAGATGAACACACAGACATGGAAAGATGAACACACAGACATGGAAAGATGAACACACAGACATGGAAAGATGAACACACAGACATGGAAAGATGATCACACAGACATGGACAGATGAACACACAGACATGGACAGATGAACACACAGACAGATGAACACACAGACAGATGAACACACAGACAGATGAACACACAGACAGATGAACACACAGACATGGACACACAGACATGGACAGATGAACACACAGACATGGAAAGATGATCACACAGGCATGGACAAATGAACACACAGACAGATGAACACACAGACAGATGATCACACAGACAGATGAACACACAGACAGATGAACACACAGACAGATGAACACACAGACAGATGAACACACAGACATAGACATATAAACACACAGACAGATGAGCACACAGAAGATAAACACACAGACAGAAGAACACACAGACAGATGAGCACACAGACATATAAACACACAGACAGATAAACACACAGACAGAAGAACACACAGACAGATGAACAAACAGACAGATGAACACACAGACACAAACATATAAACACACAGACAAATGTGCACACAGACACAGACAGATAAACACACAGACTGATGAGCACACAGACACAGACAGATAAACACACAGACAGTTGAACACACAGACACAGACATATAAACACGCAGACAGATGAGCACACAGACACAGACATATGAACACAAAGACAGATAAACTCACAGACAGAACAGCACACAGACAGATGAACACACAGACAGATAAACACACAGACAGAAGAACACACAGACACAGACATATAAACACACATACAGATGAGCACACAGACAGATAAACACACAGACAGAAGAACACACAGACAGATGAACACACAGACACAGCCATATATACACACAGACAGATAAACACACAGACACAGACAGATAAACACACAGACAGATAAACACACAGACACATACAGTTGAACACACAGACAAATGAGCACACAGACAGATGAACAAACAGACAGATAAACAAACAGACATATAGACAAACAGACATATAAACACACAGACAGATGAGCACACAGACACAGACAGATAAACACACAGGCAGATGAGCACACAGACAGCTGAGCACACAGACAGATGAACACACAGACACAACCATATATACACACAGACAGATGAGCACACAGACAGATGAGCACACAGACAGATGAACAAACAGACAGATAAACAAACAGACATATAAACACACAGACAGATGAGCACACAGACACAGACAGATAAACACACAGACAGATGAGCACACAGACAGATGAGCACACAGACAGATGAACACACAGACACAACCATATATACACACAGACAGATGAGCACACAGACAGATGAGCACACAGACAGATGAACAAACAGACAGATAAACAAACAGACATATAAACACACAGACAGATGAGCACACAGACACAGACAGATAAACACACAGACAGATGAGCACACAGACAGATGAGCACACAGACAGATGAACAAACAGACAGATAAACAAACAGACATATAAACACACAGACAGATGAGCAAACAGACAGATAAACACAAAGACAGATAGACTCACAGACAGAAGAACACACAGACAGATGAACACACAGACAGATAAACACACAGACAGATGAACAAACAGACACATATAAACACACAGACAGATGAGCACACAGACAGAGACAGATAAACACAGACAGATGAACACACAGACACAGACAGATGAACACACGGACAGATGAACACACAGACAGATGAGCACACCGACAGATACAAACACAGACAGATAAACACACAGACAGATGAACACACAGACAGATGAACACACAGACAGATAAACACACAGACAGATAAACACACAGACAGATGCACACACAGACAGATAAACACACAGACAGATAAACACACAGGCAGATAAACACATAGACAGATGAACGCACAGACAGATGAACGCACAGACAGATAAACACACAGACAGATGAACACACAGACAGATGAACACACAGACAGATAAACACATAGACAGATAAACACACAGACAGATGAACACACAGACAGATGAACACACAGACAGATAAACACATAGACAGATGAACACACAGACAAGGAGACTAAGATGCAGACACAGACACATTCTTTAATGGTGAACTCTTGCAGAGGTCAGAAGTGGCTGGCGCTCAACCCTCTGGCACAGTCATAATAACGAGGAGAAATAGCCAGAGAACACACATGACCGTGTGTGTGTGTGTGTGTGTGTGTGTGTGTGTGTGTGTGTGTGTGTGTGTGTGTGTGTGTGTGTGTGTGTGTGTGTGTGTGTGTGTGTGTGTGTGTGTGTGTGTGTGTGTGTGTGTGTGTGTGTGTGTGTGTGTGTGAGCGTTTCCCCCGCCGCGGCCTCCCCTAGCCCGAGCATTCATATTCTCTGTCTGGACCGGGCTAAACACACAGACAGATAAACACACAGGGGAAATGAAAAGAATCAGCAACCAAATATCCGTGCCACTGCAAATCTCTAGTGACGCTAACAGCGGCAGGGGGAAGTAGTGCAGTGCTGTCTAGCGACGCTAGCAGCGGCAGGGGGAAGTAGTGCAGTGCTGTCTAGCGACGCTAGCAGCGGCAGGGGGAAGTAGTGCAGTGCTGTCTAGCGACGCTAGCAGCGGCAGGGGGAGGTCGTGCAGTGCTGTCTAGCGACGCTAGCAGCGGCAGGGGGAAGTAGTGCTGTCTCGCGGGGCGCCAGCAGTTAGCCAAACAGCAGACCACTGAGATGGATATCAAGCTGACATCTCACAGTTAGAACCCACTGTCAGTTGGAGGTTTTATAGTTAGTCTGAAATGAGTTGTGGTAGGGCCACCATGACTTAGAGCTGACGCATAACACACACACGCACACGCACACACACACACACACACACCGTTCTCTGCAGGATAATACATTCAAGAATTCTTCCACTGCCCTGTCTTCCAGAGGTTTATGATTGGGTGACGAGACATTTTAAAGAATTCTTCCACTGCCCTGTCTTCCAGAGGTTTATGATTGGGTGTCGTGGCATTTGTTAGCGACAATGAGAAGCATCAACAGTACATTGGTACCGACGTTAGCATTAATGGTCCAATATCCCCTACTGCCCTGACAGCTATTCAGACAGGGGTGGGAATATGCTGTTTAAGCTGAGCGCAAGAGATAGAAGCTGACACACATAGCGATGTCACCCTCTCTCTCTCTCTCTCGTACTGCTTCCCCAAATGGCACACGATTCCCTTCATAGTGCACTACTTGGACCGGAACCCATCATGCTCTGGTCAAAGGTAGTGCACTATATAGGGAATAGGGTGCCACTTAGGAAAGCAGTAAGAGAGAGAGAGAGGGTGACATTGCTATGTGTTAGTAAATTAGCCTCCGTATCTCACAGCACACTGTAACTCTCTATTCCATGTGAGTAAACTGGAGTTAATGAGGCCTGTACAGCCTGTCTCTCCATGTCTGTCAGTGGACTCACACAGTGGAGGGGGATCTGATGGATTTCAAGTGGTGCAACACTGCACATACTGTTACAGTACATGCTGGGAATGGAAAGCAAGTGTGTGTGTGTGTGTGTGTGCGTGTGTGTGTGTGTGTGTGTGTGTGTGTGTGTGTGTGTGTGTGTGTGTGTGTGTGTGTGTGTGTGTGTGTGTGTGTGTGTGTGTGTGTGTGTCCGTGTGTCCGTGTGTGTGTCCGTGTGTCCGTGCATTTATGACCATGTGAGTGTATTTGTTTGTATAAGTGTCTCTATATGTGTGAATATCATTGGAAGAATAAATACACTGAATTATGAGTGTGAATATCATTGGAAGAATAGATACACTGAATTATGAGTGTGAATATCATTGGAAGAATAAATACACTGAATTATGAGTGTGAATATCATTGGAAGAATAGATACACTGAATTATGAGTGTGAATATCATTGGAAGAATAAATACACTGAATTATGAGTGTGAATATCATTGGAAGAATAAATACACTGAATTATGAGTGTGAATATCATTGGAAGAATAAATACACTGAATTATGAGTGTGAATATCATTGGAAGAATAAATACACTGAATTATGAGTGTGAATATCATTGGAAGATAAATACACTGGAATGTCAAGACCATATGTTTGAAGCTCTAACCTAGCTCGTTCTCAGTGGACCAGGGGGGTAACTTACCCCAGGTCTATACTTAGAACCGACGGTCTATATTTAGCACCTCAGGTCTATACTTAGAACCCAAGGTCAATACTTAGAACCCCAGGTCTATACTTAGAACCTCAGGTCAATACTTAGAACCCAAGGTCAATACTTAGAACCCCAGGTCTATATTTAGCACCACAGGTCTATACTTAGAACCCCATGTCTATACTTAGAACCCAAGGTCAATACTTAGAACACCAGGTCTATACTTAGAACCTCATGTCTATACTTAGAATCCCAGATCAGGCAGTATTAAACCATTTTAGCAAACCATAATATTTCTGTACATATTCTCCTGTATTCTGCTGTAATGCTTGGTTGCCCCTCAATGTCTTTACCTCCGACTACTGTCTGTCTGTCTGTCTGTCTGTCTGTCTGTCTGTCTGTCTGTCTGTCTGTCTGTCTGTCTGTCTGTCTGTCTGTCTGTCTGTCTGTCTGTCTGTCTGTCTGTCTGTCTGTCTGTCTGTCTGATTGCACCTGTCCTTCCCTCTACGGCCATATGGGCCCAGTGCACCTGCCTCTCTCCCTGACACTGCCACCTTCATGCCAGCCCAGAGCTCCCAGAGCACTGCATGGCCAGCCTGGCACCTGAACACACAACATACACTTGAAGGCCAGAAGCTTGCCCAGCTTGGCCATGCCACCTCTCTCCGAGGGTCCGTGTGGAGAGCTCAGTATACCCACTTACACACGCACACACTGTAGGCCATCACACACTTACCCACACAATCTGCAAACACTCTCTGTTTGACCCCACTCCCCTGCACACACAAACTCTGAATAACATCACACACACACACACACACACACACACACACACACACACACACACACACACACACACACACACACACACACACACACACACACACACACACACACACACACACACACACACACACACACACACACACACACAATAACATCACACACACTCTGAATAACATCACATACACACACTCTCTGAATGCCCCCACTCTCTCACGCACCACATATGCCCCCTCACCCATGCACTCTGTTTGCCGCTCAAACACAGTACCCATCGCCAGGTATCTCCTGTGCTGCTGTGCTGGTTCTGCAGAAAGATAAGAGGCCAGCCAGTACTCTGTGAACTAGAGGGAACACACCAAAATAGCGCTATGTTTGTATTACAGCATTAGACTCAAGGCTCTGGGTGCCCTTGACCATCACCATATTGTTGGGTTGATGGCGTTTGCTGTTTGACACTGTGGAATTCTCTGGATTTTCAACTCATTCGCTTTTGAAACCTCGACACCTGAGACTACTGCTGCTTGCCCATTAGTGATGGAGAGTCACAGACCAGACCTAGTCTACTGCTTGTTTGGTGTGTTGGTTGCTATGGTTTTAAGGAGAATGCGGAGAAACCATGGGATACATTATTTTATTTCTCTCTCTCTCTCTCTCTCTCTCTCTCTCTCTCTCTCTCTCTCTCTCTCTCTCTCTCTCTCTCTCTCTCTCTCTCTCTCTCTCTCTCTCTCTCTCTCTCTCTCTCTCTCTCTGTCTCTCTCTCTCTCTCTCTCTCTCTCTCTCTCTCTCTCCCTCTCTCCCTCTCTCTCTATGGGAGCCTGTTTGATTCTCCTTTCCCAGAACCCCCCCTGCCTTTCGCCTTTGATACCTCCTGCCTCCCCTCCATCCCTCCTCTTCCCCTCCATACTGTCATGAGAGCCAGCTCACAGCAGCAGGAATCTATCGGATGATAGGATCTGATCCGATGGCTGTCTTTTATCCAGGGCTCCATGCTGAATGGACGGGCTGTGAGAGGCTGCATGATGGGTTTATCTGGCTGTGTATCTGGCTGTGGCTGTGTGTCCCACCCAGATCGCTTCTAGCTCAACACAGTAATAAAAACCTGAGGATTTACCTGGGCTGCAGGGGAGTGCACTCTCTTTCTTTCTTTCGTTCTTTCTTTCTTTCTTTCAGTCATTCTTTCTTTCTTTTTCTATCTTTCTCTGCTCTAAGCTTCTTGAACCGCTGACTCCCCCCTCTCCCCCCCGCTCCTCTCTCTCTCTCTCTCTCTCTCCTTTTTCAGTCTCACTAGATTGCTGCTGTGATGGACAGGGGTCGTTGTGGTATTGTGTTCTCTGTGTTTTCTTCTAGGTGGAGGTGGTAGGAGAGAGAGGGGAGAGAGAGAGAGAGGATGGAGAGAGAGAGGAGGGAGAGAGAGGGGGATATGGGGGGGCTCTTTCTAGGCGGAGGTGGTAGGAGAGAGAGAGGAGGGAGAGAGAGGGGGATGTGGTGGGGCTCTTTCTAGGCGGAGGTGGTAGGAGAGAGAGAGGAGGGAGAGAGAGGGGGATGTGGGGGGGGGCTTTTTCAAACTCCTGCACTTTCCCTCTCTCTCCCTCTCTCTCTCCCTCTCCCTCTCTTCTGTTAGCTCAGGTCCTGACTCCCTGTAAAGATGAGCTATAGACACAAACCACTCCGGAAGGATGGAGGGAAGGGGAGGAGGAGATAGGGGGAGCAGGGTGAGAGTGTGTATCTGTGTGTCAGTGGGAGGACAAGGGGTTGTCTATTGGAGCGGATGGCTGTGTGGATTGCCTTTTGTGTTCTGACAGAGACACTGTAGACACATGTCACAGCACAGCGCGCGGCCCAGCCATGCCTGTCACCCGACAGAGAGAGGGGAACAGAAGATACCAGGGAGGCAAAAAGCACAAGGACACCCAGCGTCTGCATACACTTAGCCTGTCTATCTCGCCCCATTAAAATAGTCATCACCCTCCTCTCTGACTACACCGAGTGTCAGGAATCTGTGGTTCTGTGTAGATC
Organism: Salvelinus alpinus; assembly: GCF_045679555.1. Lineage (NCBI taxonomy): Eukaryota > Metazoa > Chordata > Actinopteri > Salmoniformes > Salmonidae > Salvelinus > Salvelinus alpinus. Next base: position 65,709,067 of record NC_092095.1, on the reverse strand, counting down.
TGCCTTGTTGTTAAAGGGATACGGGGCGGAATAAGGGGCTTTGTGGTTACATAAAGCCATCCCTTTAAAATCTTGCAGATCTCTGTCAAAGCCATTGCAAGGAGAACTTCCTGAGAATATGGCCTGGCTTTTTACCCAGAACTCCCTGAGAAAATAGTCTGGCTTTTTACCCAGAACTCCCTGAGAATATGGCCTGGCTTTTTACCCAGAACTCCCTGGGAATATGGTCTGGCTTTTTACCTGTGTCCGATGGGGTTCAAATTCAGGCACCAGAAGAGCCCATTAGCCCTCTAAGCTAAAGCTGCAGTTATACTGTGTCTGTAACTCAGTTGGTAGAGAATGGCACTTGCTACGCCAAGATACTGGGTTTGATTCCCGGGACCATACACAGGTTAAATGTATGCATGCATGACTGTAAGATGCTTTGGATAAAATGATCTGCTAAATGGCTCATAATATCATATTAGGCAGAAATGCTCTCTGCAGGAATGGGGATGGGTGGTTAATGGCCTTTGTGTTGCTGAACTGAGGGCCAAAACACCAAGACTAAGGTATTACAGTTTATTTTATTTAACTAGGCAAGTCAGTTAACAAACAACTTCTTATTTACAATGACGGTCAAGGAACAGTGGGTTAACTGCCTTATTCAGGGGCAGAATGACAGATTTGTACCTTGTCAGCTCAGGGATTTGATCTAGCAACCTTTCGGTTACTGGTCCAACGCTCTAACCACTAGGCTACCTGCCGCCCAGTCCAGTCAATCTATAATGTGAATTGGAATTCCAATTAAATTACTGCAACATGCTCATTGCATATAAATTACACTTATTTTTCAATGAATATCATGAGTTGAGTCAATTGAAGTCGATTGAGGTCAATTGAAGTGGAGTTGACCCCAACTTGGCTGAAGCTCATTCTGATAGGTTGTGTCAGATTTCTCTTGTCCACTGTGTTGTTGTATTATATAGGCTACAATGGGAGGCTATGCTGAAAAATAATCTGTCATTCTGTGATTCTGTGAGCCTGTGATTATGTGAGCCTGTAAGCCTGTGAGCTTGTGATTCTATGAGCCTGTGATTCTATGAGCCTGTGATTCTATGAGCCTGTGATTTTATGAGCCTGTGATTCTGTGAGCCTGTGATTCTATGAGCCTGTAAGCCTGTGAGCCTGTGATCCTATGAGCCTGTGAGTCTATGAGCCTGTGAGCCTGTAATCCTGTGAGCCTGTGAGCCTGTGAGCCTGTGAGGCTGTGATTCTATGAGCCTGTGATTCTATGAGCCTGTGATCCTGTGATCCTGTGAGTCTGTAATTCTATGATCCAGTGAGCTTGTGATTCTATGAGCCTGTGATCCTGTGAGCCTGTACACACACACACACACACACACACATGACACAGACACACACACACAGACACAGACACACAGACACAGACACACAGCCACAGCCACACACACACACACACACACACACACACACACACACACACACACACACACACACACACACACACACACACACACACACACACACACACACACACACACACACACACACACACACACACACACACTGACCCTGCCTTAGTCTCCCATTCCGATCAATCCTCTCTCATTGACCATGCCTCTCCTTTCAACCACTGGCTAGAAAAACTCACTGACCACAACAGTGTGGCTAATAAAGATCTAGCCCCTTGAGAAAAAGGTCTATAATAAATCCTTCCCTAGAAATGAAAGCAGAAACAATTACCCAGAGGTGTGTGTCTGTTTCCACTGAGACGGCTTGGGATGAGGTAGATCGATACTAGCAACCCCTTCTATTGGTGGTTATTAGTACACAGCTTTTACCCTGGATGTTCCTGACTAGTTTAGGAGTAGGAGTCCATCGATGCTGCAGTAATGCAGCCTCTGCTATCTCATAAAACACACCTCATCGTGCAGGAAGATGTCTGCTGCACAGACCTAATCGAGTTCAGATTCCCCCTCTGTCATTAGTCCAAAGTAGTATTTGGAGAAATAAAACATTTTATCCAACCTTCTTTTCTCCAATTCTTATATGTATTTACAGATAATGAAAGCTATTTGATTTGATTTAACTTTGCAATTTGACGCCAGAAAACTCTGATGGTCTAATTTTCTGCAAAAACACAAAATAACATGTTGGTCTCCCAGCAACAGACATCCGTTGAAGTTGAAACATTACACAACATGTTTTCCTTCAAATCCCAGAGAAGTCAAGTTTTTATTTTGTGTTGAGCTTGTGGTCTTTGTGATCAGTGGAGTGGCAGCGGATTGGGCGGAGGGAGGGGTTGACTTACACCCCTAGAGAGAAAACCAGAAAACACACCAACAGAACTTAGCCTGGGCCCGGCGAGGTGACGGGTGTGTGTGTGTAGAGGGTGCTTGGAGGGCAGGGTTTTAACAGTAAGCTTCACTAATGAGTTGCTTTGGCAGTCACATTTTGGCTTCATGAGAGGGAGGGAGCCCAACATGAATTTCCAATGTTGCTTGGTGACCGCAAAGAATGTACAGAAAACTACTTTCTAAGTGTGGGTGTGTGTGTTCCCATTAGTGTGTGTGTGTGTGTGATCCCATTAGTGTGTGTGTGTGTTCCCATTAGTATATGCGTGTGTGTTCCCATTAGTGTGTGTGTGTGTGTGTGTGTTCCCATTAGTGTGTGTGTGATCCCATTAGTGTGTGTGTGTTCCCATTAGTGTGTGTGTGTTCCCATTAGTGTGTGTGTGTTCCCATTAGTGTGTGTGTGTTCCCATTAGTGTGTGTTCCCATTAATGTGTGTGTGTGTGTGTTCCTATGTGTGTGTGTGTTTGGATATGTGTATGTACGTGTGTGTGTATTATTGGTAGGACGGGAGGTGGCCTAAAAATGTTCACTCAGCTTAGCACCAAGCTCTATTTTCAACCCTCTTGCTCTCCCTTCTCCCCCCATCCCCCAATTCCAGTCCTAGCTTTTAGAAGTGGAAGGAGTAAGGCAGTAGATACCACTGGTCCTGTACACCCATATCTCTCTCTGTCTCGCACTCTCTCTGTCTCGCACTCTCTCTGTCTCGCACTCTCTCTGTCTCACTCTCTCTCTGTCTCGCTCTCTCTCTGTCTCGCTCTCTCTCTGTCTCACACTCTCTCTGTCTCTCTGTCTCTCTGTCTCGCACTCTCTCTGTGTCACACTCTCTCTGTCTCGCTCTCTCTCTGTCTCGCTCTCTCTGTCTCGCTCTCTCTCTGTCTCGCACTCTCTCTGTCTCGCACTCTCTCTGTCTCACACTCTCTCTGTCTCGCTCTCCTTCTGTCTCGCACTCTCTCTGTCTCGCTCTCTCTCTGTCTCGCTCTCTCTCTGTCTCGCTCTCTCTCTGTCTCGCACTCTCTCTGTCTCGCGCTCTCTCTGTCTCACGCTCTCTCTGTCTCGCTCTCTCTCTGTCTCGCACTCTCTCTGTCTCGCTCTCTCTCTGTCTCGCTCTCTCTCTGTCTCGCTCTCTCTCTGTCTCGCACTCTCTCTGTCTCGCTCTCTCTCTGTCTCGCTCTCTCTCTGTCTCGCTCTCTCTCTGTCTCGCACTCTCTCTGTCTCGCACTCTCTCTGTCTCGCACTCTCTCTGTCTCGCACTCTCTTTCAATTCAATTCAAGGGACTTTACTGGCATGGGAAATATATGTTGCCAAAGCAAGTCAAATTGAACCTTTATTTAACTAGGTAAGTCAGTTAAGAACAAATTCTAATTTACAATGACGGCCTTCACTGGCCAAACCCTCCCGTAACCCGGACGACACTGGGCCAAACCCTCCCGTAACCCAGACGACACTGGGCCAAACCCTCCCGTAACCCGGACGACACTGGGCCAATTGTGCGAATTGTGCGCCACCCTATGGGAGTCCCGATCACAGCTGGTTGTGACACAGCCCAGGATCAAACCAGGGTCTGTAGTGACGCCTCTAGCACTGATATGCAGTGCCTTAGACTGCTGCACCACTCGGGAGCCCAGAGTGAAAGTGAAATAAACAATAAAAAGTGAACAGTAACTTTTATACTCACACAAGTTCCAAAATAATAGAGACATTTCAAATGTCATATTAACTCCCGAGTGGCGCAGCGGTCTGTATATTCAATAACATTCCACCTTATTGATTGGATGGTTTGCACTGCATGCTGTCAGCTAGCTTAGCATGTTTAGGGTTGTAGCTACTGATTGCTAGCCTCAAGCAGGTGTCCAGGTGATCATCTGTTAGAGTGGACCGGTAGATACTGATTACTAGCCTCAAGCAAGTATCCAGGTGATCATCTGTTAGAGTGGACCGGTAGATACTGATTACTAGCCTCAAGCAAGTATCCAGGTGATCATCTGTTAGAGTGGACCGGGAGATACTGATTACTAGCCTCACGTAGGTGTCCAGGTGATCATCTGTTAGAGTGGACCGGTAGATACTGATTACTAGCCTCACGTAGGTGTCCAGGTGATCATCTGTTAGAGTGGACCGGGAGATACTGATTACTAGCCTCAAGCAGGTATCCAGGTGATCATCTGTTAGAGTGGACCGGTAGATACTGATTACTAGCCTCAAGTAGGTGTCCAGGTGATCATCTGTTAGAGTGGACCGGGAGATACTGATTACTAGCCTCACGTAGGTGTCCAGGTGATCATCTGTTAGAGTGGACCGGGAGATACTGATTACTAGCCTCAAGCAGGTATCCAGGTGATCATCTGTTAGAGTGGACCAGTATTTTGACTTGATGAACCCATTGATGCGGTCAGTCATGGCTGGTGCTCCATCTGTAGTTATGGACACAAGTTTGTAAATGGATAACTGAGTGCTATTAATAATAAAGTCCTTGAATGCCACAAAAATGTCCTCCCCTTGAGTTTTTCCTTTCAACGATATGATTTGGATTCCTCTTTGGCAGTCATGTCTTCAAACACCATTCTGATAAAATGCACAACTGAGATGTGTCGATCACGTCTGTCGACTCGTCAAATTGAAGTGAAAAGAACACGCACTCATTTCTGTATGTTTTAAGACGCTCCCTCAAATCCTCCTCCGTCCTTTCACAGCGCTGTGTAACAGTATTTCTGCATAGCTGAACATCCTTAATAGCGGAAATTATTTCAGATTTATTTTAGAAATCATCAAACAATGATTCTGCTGCCTCTAAAAAAGGCTCTTTTACCGTTTCTAAATCCGGGAACGGTTTCTTGTGCTTTTCTAGTATGCGACTCACCCAGAATGATGCGATCGTGGCTGCCTTTGATGTTGAGCTGGGCCTTGCAAAGATTGATTGTTGGGCAGCTAGTTGAGACTTCAACTCTTTTACTTTTCTCTTACGTAGTTCACTTTTAGCTGGAAAGTCACTTTAATATTTCTTGTGAACAGTTTTGAAATGCCTCTCGACATTTCCCTTCTTAGCAAGAGCTACGTTTGAATGGCAGATCAGACACACACATTTGTTATTTAGCTTTCTCCAACTCACTGTGAAAGTGGTAGATTTTCGGTTTCTTGCTGCTTGGTCCAGCACTCATATTAAAAACGTAAACGCAACTTCATAGAAAAATGTAGTAAAAAAACAACTACCACTGGAACAACAAATAATATTCTGTTACAGGTCTGTTACAGGTCTGTTACAGGTCTGTTACAAGTCTGTTACAGGTCTGTTACAAGTCTGTTACAGGTCTGTTACAGGTCTGTTACAAGTCTGTTACAGGTCTGTTACAGGTCTGTTACATGTCTGTTACAGGTCTGTTACAGGTCTGTTACATGTCTGTTACAGGTCTGTTACATGTCTGTTACCGGTCTGTTACAGGTCTGTTACAAGTCGGTTACAGGTCTGTTACAGGTCTGTTACAGGTCTGTTACAAGTCTGTTACAAGTCTGTTACAGGTCTGTTACAGGTCTAATACAGGTCTGTTACAAGTCTGTTACAAGTCTGTTACACGTCTGTTACAGGTCTGTTACAGGTCGGTTACAGGTCTGTTACAGGTCTGTTACAGGTCTGTTACAGGTCTGTTACAGGTCTGTTACCGGTCTGTTACAGGTCTGTTACAGGTCTGTTACAGGTCTGTTACCGGTCTGTTACAGGTCTGTTACAGGTCTGTTACAGGTCTGTTACAGGTCTGTTACAAGTCTGTTACAGGTCTGTTACAAGTCTGTTACAGGTCTGTTACAGGTCTGTTACAGGTCTGTTACAAGTCTGTTACAAGTCTGTTACAGGTCTGTTACAGGTCTGTTACAAGTCTGTTACAGGTCTGTTACAGGTCTGTTACAAGTCTGTTACAGGTCTGTTACAGGTCTGTTACAGGTCTGTTACAAGTCTGTTACAAGTCTGTTACAGGTCTGTTACAGGTCTGTTACAAGTCTGTTACAGGTCTGTTACAGGTCTGTTACAAGTCTGTTACAAGTCTGTTACAGGTCTGTTACAGGTTTGTTACAGGTCTCGCGAGCACGGAAATGTAAACTTACTAGCTGCAGACGGTTGCTATGGTAGCGACAGTTTGGAAAACAAATGTAGCAACTACAGTGCTACGGGTTGGTCAAATTTTCTGTCTATCAAGCAGTTTAAAAAAAATATTTGGGCTGTGCAGTAATATTCGAGAAAGAAGCGAACCTGTAAGCAAAGCATACGGCGCTTCAGAACTGTGGACCTCATTATTTTTAAGCAGACTCGATGGTAACGCTGTGAATTGCCAAAATATATATTTTTAGTGCATGCATTTTGAAAACTTTCATGCTGTCTGCTAGAAAGAAGTTTACGTTCGACCGGTTGACCTCGATTGACGTCCTGGGCACCAATGATCTACACCGATTGAAGTATATTTAACAAGTGACATAAATAAGGGATCATAGCTTTAACCTGGATTCATCTGGTCAGTCTATGTCATGGAAAGAGCAAGCGTTCCTCATGTTTTGTGCACTCACTGTATATTTCACAATGTATTTTCAGACTGTATGCCTTTTTAGGAGTCTCATTGTGATACACTTTTTATGAAGCACCACACACACTAACTCTAAAGATTCATGTTGTTCCTTTTGTAGTCCTGGATTTGACTGTTAATGATTCCGCTAACAGGAAGCTACTATACTATACCATTAATAATACATGATTCAGCTAATAGGAATCTACTATACTATTACATTAATACATGATTCAGCTAATAGGAATCTACTATACTATAACATTAATACATGATTCAGCTAATAGGAATCTACTATACTCTAACATTAATACAGGATTCAGCTAATAGGAATCTACTATACTATAACATTAATACATGATTCAGCTAATAGGAATCTACTATACTATTACATTAATACATGATTCAGCTAATAGGAATCTACTATACTCTAACATTAATACATGATTCAGCTAACAGGATGCTACTATACTATTACATTAATATAACATTAATACATGATTCAGCTAATAGGAATCTACTATACTATAACATTAATACGTGATTCAGCTAATAGGAATCTACTATACTATTACATTAATACATTAATCAGCTAATAGGAATCTACTATACTATTACATTAATACATGATTCAGCTAATAGGAATCTACTATACTATAACATTAATACATGATTCAGCTAATAGGAATCTACTATACTCTAACATTAATACAGGATTCAGCTAATAGGAATCTACTATACTCTAACATTAATACAGGATTCAGCTAATAGGAATCTACTATACTATTACATTAATACATGATTCAGCTAATAGGAATCTACTATACTATAACATTAATACATGAATCAGCTAATAGGAATCTACTATACTCTAACATTAATACATGATTCAGCTAATAGGAATCTACTATACTCTAACATTAATACAGGATTCAGCTAATAGGAATCTACTATACTATTACATTAATACAGGATTCAGCTAATAGGAATCTACTATACTATTACATTAATACAGGATTCAGCTAATAGGAATCTACTATACTATTACATTAATACATGATTCAGCTAATAGGAATCTACTATACTATAACATTAATACATGATTCAGCTAATAGGAATCTACTATACTATAACATTAATACATGATTCAGCTAATAGGAATCTACTATACTATAACATTAATATATGATTCAGCTAACAGGAATCTACTATACTATAACATTAATACAGTATTCAGCTAATAGGAATCTACTATACTATACCATTAATACATGATTCAGCTAATAGGAATCTACTATACTATAACATTAATACATGAATCAGCTAATAGGAATCTACTATACTATACCATTAATACATGATTCAGCTAATAGGAATCTACTATACTCTAACATTAATACATGATTCAGCTAACAGGATGCTACTATACTATAACATTAATATAACATTAATACATGATTCAGCTAATAGGAATCTACTATACTATAACATTAATACGTGATTCAGCTAATAGGAATCTACTATACTATTACATTAATATAACATTAATGCATGATTCAGCTAATAGGAATCTACTATACTATAACATTAA